>NW_008795378.1:2340925-2371987 GCF_000699145.1 Aptenodytes forsteri | reverse complement strand
GTGTCCAGTCCCCCCTGAAGAAAATTAACCTAAAGCATTCCTTGTAAAGACAACTCAGACATTGAGAGTGGCTTCAAACATGACAATCTATTACCCAACAAAAAGTAGTTTTCTTGAAATAGAAATTTTCTCCACTAATTCTTCAAAATTGTAAAACACAAGGAGAGAAGAGGCTTGTGTCAGAACCGTATATATATTTTTTTTTAAAATATCAGGTTATATAGTCTAATATGACCTCCTTTCTACCATTATTTTTTATATATATGTATGTATGTGTTATATGAGCCCCTCTTCTATCATTCTGCATGTAATCAGTGATCTTCTCTTGCACAGTGGTTGACGCACTGATCAGAGAAGTAATCCAACCCATCAGGAACTTCCTTGGTAGTTTACAGTGATGGGAAGCTAGTTCAGGTGTGACATCAAAAGTCAGTGTCTTTTGATGATATAATTGATCTAATGACCAGCAGTCACTTAAAAGGTGACTGCTTCTCCCCCCTACCAGCCATTTTCCCTGGCTTGACCTGTGGCAAACCAGGTTGTGCAACAAGGACATTGAGAAGTTGGCAGTTCTCTGACCACAGAAAGAAAGTAAGTATTTGTGATATCTGATCTGCATCCTCCAAACCACATCCTAATAGCACGACCAGCCCAAGCCCTCTACCGTCATCTGCACAGATAGTTTGAATGCAGACGGGTTCCCCCATCCACTGTGCTATTTTGACCCTCAAATACTTGTGCTGTTGTAACTGCGACAAGAGGAAGTAGGAGTTGCTTGAAATGGTTTTGCCATGGTTAAAAAATACGTATGGAATCACAGGCTCATGTCAGAGGGAGTCCCACTTAGCATCACTGAGAAGTCAAACGCGACTTTAGAAACACAGGTCCCAAAAACAGGGAAGACTTTTAGAAATACTTGAGAAATCTCACTTTTGGAAAGAAATACAGTGAAATGTAATGAGAATAAGAAAATCCTTTTGCATTCGCAGCAGCTATTACCTGCAGCACACGTTATTCTTCTTCCATAAAAAGAAATATTCTTGGAACCATTTGCTATTTTCCAGGAGTTTGTATGTGGAATTGAAGAACCATATGAAAGTTTCGTATGTCAAATCATGTCACTGCTGATCATTATACAGTTGAAGAAATGGGTGCTTTTTCCAGAGGTATTTTGAACAAACTCAAAAATAACGAGAGAGAAAAGTAACTAGGAAAAAATTGCTAGTATGAACAAACAGAATATGTATACACACCCCCATAGACTTATTTGTACACACACAAACACTAAGAATTTAAAACGAGTACATGACCCACTAGGAAGGCTCCGAATGAGAAGTGCTTCTTCTGCATGTTACCGTTGATGCTGGTGTTTGCCTGCAAGAGATGAAAGAGCTTACACACAGCCCCTCTTTCCTATTGTATTTTGTACAGCACGTTGAAATTTAAGATTAATTAAAACATATGTAAGATAATTATATTTTCACTGAAAAGCAGACCGGTAAATATAGCTGCTTTCAGGAGACTCTTGCCATGGCTTGCCACTTGAATTCAAAAAGGAGTGGTAATAATTGTTCATGTAGAAAAGCCTCTTGAGACATGAGCAGTACCTGGAGGTATGTGCACAGATGGTTGGTCAAGGCACAAACAGTCTGGAATTTGTCTTGTCTGATGTGCGTTCATTAGTTTAGTTAAATCACATCCATCTGAAGAACGACTGAAACCTGAAAGCATGCTTTCTCTGTTTAATTGCAAACACGGTAGATTAATTCGAAAGCATCCAAAACAGACAGGCTTCTTCGTAGCAATTTTGAAGAAATATATGCAATTTTAAAAAGCTGTTATGACAAAAGAAAACAGATTAGAGGGAATGCATACCTACAAAGCTTGCTGGCATTTTATGAAGAGGTAGTAAAATGCCTGCCGCTTGTTCTCTGTGCCATTTCACAGACAACAAGGCCACCAGTAGCTGGATCCTATCTCCAGCAAGCTGAAAAGCATAAACATCCTCTCAAAGTTTAACCACTGTAATTAATCAGTGGGTTTATTCCCCTCTAGTTTATTTTTATTTTAAATAACAACACATTTCAGTGTCCATGGTACATTCCATCTCTAAAGATGGAATTAATCAGCAGTATTCAATTCTATAGGGGATCAAGGAAAAGTTAACAGTGTTTTTCCCCACATTGGTGTGAGATTATTAAAGCAGCTATCCAAAGGGTAATGATACGATGATGTTCAATAGTTTGCATTTATTTAGACCTAAAATTTGACCTCAAGTTTTCAAGACTTGAAACTCCATTATTTTAGTGTACAACAATTTTGCAATGCAACCAGCTGCATATCCCTCATAGGAAATGTTTGTAATTTAGGAACAGACAAACTATAAAAAAAATGGTCCCTAGCTCAACCTTGGGATGAAATAGAATAACCAAATAACTTCAAACACGTACCAGAACCGAGCATCAGGAATGGGGAGATCAGGTCAAACAGCATCATGCAGGAGTGTCTTATTTCACAAGGCAAGTACAACTAATCAGTATATAACAGCTCTGACGAAATACCAGAATAAAGCAAGCTGGTGCACAAAGGAGTCTTTTACCAAAGAAAAAACTTCACGCCACTAGGGTTTTTTTTTTCCCCCCTGGTTTTCCAGAGGGGAATCTTGTGGAAACTTGTGTAGGAAAAGCCAGCCCACCCTCCTCCCACCACCATGCACGCCTGGGGCGCGCATGTGCCCCGAAGGCAGTCATATTTGAGTGAAAACATAATGGCGCTAGATTTAAGGGAATAAAACACACCAGAAGTGAAAGAGATCTCCAAAACATTTATTAGGCTTGTATTAGCTACGGTGGAGCAGAAAGCCACAGGCAGACGAGCTAATCCGATAGCTCCACAGCGTTCTCACTTCTGCAAATATTACAGCAGCAAAATTCACCTGCTGCTCAAAATCACTTCTAAAACATGCAAACACACCACAGTTACAGCCTGCACCGCTGCTGTTAAGAGCAAGGTACACATAGAGAAATGTGTATACATAGAGAATGTATACACATAGAGAAAACTCGTATACAACTCACTCTCACCATTTGGGTTTTTCTGTGCTTTTTCTTCAAACTAAAAATTAAGTCAGTCATTTTTGCTATTTATATTCCTTTCCTTCTTCTATGTCTTCACACCTTTCCTTCCTTGCCTTCCTCCGTATCAACCACAGTAGATAAAGGGGACTCACAAGGGATATGTTGCAAAAACAGAGAAGTTTTCAGGCACACAATTCTCACAGTATTTCACAGCACTTCTTCCAAGCAGCAATAGGCTGAGGTTAACTCTTCTTGCACAACAGTGGCCAATTATTTTTTTCCACGATTTTTTATATCGTTGTTTCTTTACGTTTTTAATTTGAATTTTTTACATTTAAAAAATGTCTAACTATAAAATTTGCTCCGGCACAGTTTGCTTTAAATAGCAACTACTTTAAACATTTTTTTTTTTTTTAAGATAAATTAATATATGCAATTCCAAAAATACAAGCAGTAATCAACATTCCAAAGTAATTTGTTCCTGCTTGTCCACCCTCGCAGAAACATTTGAGTAAGAGAGTTCTGGGTGCTGATCAAAACGAAAGCTGTACAATACACTATCAACTGCGCTCAGCATCTCTGCTTTTCTGGAAGACTGCAAGCCACATCAAACAGGACAGGCACGAAGCGGGACCCTTCTGCTTCACTGACATCCTCCTCTCCACTGGTCAGCAGGAGAAGACAGAGCTCTTCCAGCTGCAGTCCCCTCATGTGCCAGGGCGAGGAGTGGAGGTTGACAGTGCCCCGACAGCTCTCCATCCCACAGCACAAACTGGTCCCCTAATGGAAAAGAGCCATTTTGTGCAACGGAGGCAACACTGCATGTTTCCTAATTAAAAGATAATCCTTTTCAGGTTCTCTACACTCTATATTACCTCTGACAAAAGCAATTTGTAAATGAAATTCACAACGTCACAAAACACTGTTAAAGAGTTTCAAGCAAATACCAAGTTATTCTAACTATTTGCTTCAGGAGGAACAAACCCGTTCAATCCAGACCTACACCTGTCTACAACTGGGGCCCCGATCCCGCAGACATTTGCACTAGGGTACATCTTTATGCACTCTTAAGTACACTGCTAATAAAACTATTAAGTACTGAACTCCCCTGGATCAAGGCTGTGACCCCGTGCACATGCCCAGGGACACATGCAAAACCTCTGTGTGAAGAGAAGCTCTTGCACAAAGGTGCAAGTCAGGAAAGGCATATGCTTCATCTGTTTGCTTTCTTCCTCCATTTAATAGCCAAAATATTAATCACAGTTAGAGGTTGATAAGCATAGCATGAGGCAATAAATACCCTCCCCTTCAACTCTGCTCTCTCAAATAATAATCTCTCTGCAATAATATCACAAAGACCTTGGTTATCTCTTCTAGAGTTCCTGTGCAGTGGAGAATCTACTGAAATCAATGGGGTGGGTTTGTTTTTTTGGTGTTTTTTTTGTGTGTTTTTTTTTTTTTTTACACCACTAATTAAACTACAAAGAAAAAAAGGATATCTATCATATCAATCTGCAGCGCTTGAAAAGCACACATACCAAATTCCATTTACAACAAGGTCTCAGCACACCTTCGTGCAAGGCAAACTTTTTTGTTGTCGCCATTCACTGCTAACCTGACTCCAGGCTGACGCTGCACTGACAAAGTAGCTCATTGTGTTATTGTGGGAAACCGCTTCGGAGAGATCTCCCATTCAGCCCTGGGATTCAAGAACAGGCATTCACACAGAGCAGCCGCTGCAAGGGAGCACCTCTGGATGGCTGCCGGAGAAGTTTCTCATGTAGAAGGAAAGCTGAACCCATTATTATCATCGTGCTCACAGGATCTAAGTGCCTAAACTGCATGATTAAGAAAAAAAAAAACCAAAACCCACCACCCAAACCCCACCAGTCTAGAACTTTTCAGCATCAGGAGAAAAAGTTAAAGTTTTGTTTCACCATCCTTCACTTTCACAGAACATAAAGTAAAATTTGCAAGTGTTTTACTTTTCTGAACTGCTTCATGAAAATTAAGATCATATGCTACCTAAGAAGGTTTCTCTTAAAGATAGACAGGAGTTTATATTAAAAAACAAAACAAAAAAACCCCACACACCAACCCAAAACCCACAAACAGAAGAGAAACCATACACACACAAAATCATCACATCATTGTTCAATTTTCAATTGAGTAATTTTGGTATCCAGCACCTTACAGGAAAGAAGCCTCTCCTACTCCAGGTATCTGATTTTTATCTCCGATGATAATAAAGCATTAAGGAATCAAAACCACCGAATCTTTAAATGCAGAGTACTAGGAGGTTTTGTTTTCTTTAAGGTGGGAAGACATAGGGTCTCTATTTATCCAGACAGAAAATGCTGGATCTCCACCATGCTGAATATGCCAACTGATGCAGCTATAAAGCTCAAGTTACCTATTAAATGGTTTAAAAGGGAAAACCTTTGGGTTTTGTTACCTGTCTGAAATAGGGCACAGTTTGTAACAGAGTGGAAGAGAAATGAAGTTCTGTTGATACAGCAGGAGACAGTCCAGCGGGGTTACCAGCACTCAGGTTGTCCGTATCCAATTTAATTCTGAATCCTCAGCCTTCTAAGTAAGTGAATTCCCACTCTCTGCCAATTCATTCAGGCAATGGAAGGCTGAAAGTTATTCTCAATAAAAATAAATTGGTATTGTTCTTCGATAATAAGCAACACACTGAAGTACTAGACAACTTGTATTATGAATTGGGAAACCAACATCACTTCTTAAAGAAAATTACACCAAACCCAGCAGTGTCAGTTGAAAGACAGTCACGTGGCATGGTGCCAGGGAGACAGATGCTCTCCCCTCCACCTGCCCTGGGTGCAGTCAAAAGGCAACAGCCCCAATCCTATAACTCCTTGCTACAGGAGTTACTCATTACTACGTTATAAGTCTTTGTTAATTAAAATTTCCTAGTATTTCACCTATTGACTTTGATACTACAGCGTTCGGTGTTAGCACAACATGAAGAGGCAATAGCAGTACTGAACGGTTATTAACACACCTTACACTAATTATTTTTTACATAATGAAAAATTTCTGGAGATTGATGAGAATTCTCCTAAATCCTAGAACAAGCAGCGCACACCTTCCAGTTCACAGCACATTGCTAGCCAGGCTCCTTTGGGAATAACCCCTGAAAGAGTGAATCTAAAGGCAACCTATCATTTCTGGTTCTTTGGGGGTTTTTAATTACAAAATATCATCCAAAATATCCTACCCTACTGCTTTTAGCTCCAAAACAGGAGAAAACATTATGGCAGCTTGCTGCTACTGTGAGCTTAGGCTAAAAGGTAGGAAAATAGAGGGAAAAAAAAAGAGGAGGAAATGAAGCAAGAAAACAATGTGGTTCTTACACTAGGTCTGCAGATGGATACACAGAGTTTCTTCTTTCCTAAAAACTTGGAGGACATAGCTGTGACCATCCAAGCCTACACAGACTCCATTTAGGATAAAACAGTTAGCATTAACCTGCAGGCTGCCATTAAAAATGAATCCTGACAGAAGGCAGCTCAGGTGCTTTATGAGACACAGCTGGACACCCATATGCCTGCAGAGCAATGGGGGAACACCACTGCTTGTTGGAGACAAGGCATCATACACTAGGAAGCTCACGCAACTCTGGAGAAAGTAAAATTTTAAAGATAAAGAATAATTAAGGGGCCTCAAAGACAGCAACGGAAAGTTCTTTTGGGATAGTCAAGAGGCACATATACAAGACAATAAGAACCAGAAGTTGAGCTAGGGAAAGGAGGCTAAATTTCTCCTCAAACTGCAATTTTTTTTTTAATGCAAACTTATTATTTAACCAAAAAGGGGACAGTCATGCTTCATTGTGTTTCCCTATTGATACAACCTCACACAGCTCCAATGAAGTCAATTAAACCCTTGAAACTGAAGTTAGCTTTCCGCATCCTTTAAATTACACAATTCTAGTCAAGCAAAAAACTTAAACAGACAAGCAGCAGAAAGCAAACCAACTTTCAGGCTTCATGCAACATACAATTCCAATTTCATTTTCCCTTGTTACACTTGGGGAAATTCATTTCCATAGCTGCATACCAAACTTCAGAGGTGTAAGAGTCTAGAGTCAATATTCAAATAAACTTAAGAAATCCACAGAAAGGAAGAAGTTGTACTCCATAGAGGTGAACCATGAGAAGGTTGGTTGTCATCTTCTTACTGAATATCTGTGGGTTTTTGATCAAGAGAAAAAAAGTTCCTGATTTAATAAGAGAAATGCACTTTTATTTCTGCTCTGTAAGTGAGATACCTGAGTACGTCCCTCCTTCTCCCTGGCTCCGTAACAGCATCCCCAGCCCTGCGGACGCAACGCACTATTCCAGCGAAACAGCGGGGAACCGTAAACTTCCTGGCCTGCCTGTTGCCAAAAGCGCACTGCTGTCAAGCCCCACACTGAGAGCCCTTCCAGCCCAAAACACTACCAAAAGTTATTTCGCCTGTGTTTGTCCCGGGAGCGTTTCACACCACCTCTACCGACACACATGGCTGTGCGGAGCAGAAACCCACCTTGCACGGGCTGAGTGCAGGCGTGTGGAAGCCAACAGAGCTGTGCAGCGGGTTCGCCCCTCTTCCCCATCCACCTCCCGAGCTGTGCCACTGGAAGTCACGACCACAGACTCCATCCAAAACACCTCTTTTCTATCTCTGCTCCACTGATTTCCAGAAGGTAAACTTCATTCATTTCCCAGGTTGGCATAAACAACCTGCTTGCTACTTATAAACATCGGGTAGATCCATTCTACAAGCCTCAGAGTAACTAGCTTTAAGTATACAAAAATAACATCATTGGTAACAAAGCAGAGTTTATCTTTAGGTCCTTTTTAACAAAATCATTTTGGCTTTTATGATGGCTCATACTTATCCACCCAGTGATAAATCTCTAGCAACAATCATTCACAGCATTTCAGTTTCTGGAAAGAAGCATTTAAAAAATACATTAAAGCAAAAATACTTCATTTGTAATTCTAGCTTGAATTCAAAAATTAAAGTCTTTGGGAAAGACAGAAAAAAAACCCTAGCTTTGAATCTTAAAAAGATGCAAACCTGAATCTCAAGAAATCGACTTTGACTTAGTTTGCATATGGGGTGGGGAAAGTGACCTTCGAAAAGGTAAGTGGTTTTGGAGGGTTGGGGAGAAGGTACAATCGATACAGAATTCACAGAATTCCAGTAAACAGATGAGAACAAAACCTGCAAGTCACACAAATATAAGAAAATCCCCCTCAAAGCTATAGTTGGATGTGTCCAAACTAGAAAAAGACTGAACCTACAAGAAAGGCTATTTCTTTAAGAGTCTGTTTTCTACAGTATCTTGCATAAATATAAAACACTTCACCACCATGTGTCCTGGCAGTCTTCAGTATCCAGCTTACCCTGGACATGCACTTCACTTTGCTTACTGCAAGAGAAATTCACACAAATCCTGATGGAACAAAGAATGTTACACTACATTTATGTCCTTTTAGAATTAATTCCACATCAAATATAGAAATACAGTATTTTTACATATATATAAAAATAATTTTTTAAAAATTAAAATGGGGGTTGACAGCATCTTATCTTTGACAGTGGAAGCAGAAACTTCAAAATATCAGCAAAACCAGGAGTTAGTCTGCAGTTATGCAGACAGCCTGACGGCATTAGCACAGGAGCAAGCTTTCCCAGCAACATTTAGTTGCGCGCAGTTTTACCTGAATGATATAACTGATAACTGACACATGATGCAACAAGATTTTATTCCACCGCTTTAACACCCAGGGGAGCGCTATCGAGGCACGCTTAGTTTATGTGAATAAACTGGAACAGCCAGGTGCTATCACCGGAAGTACGGCACAATCTCGATTCTTTAATATTTACATTCTGACCCAGTTCAGTCACATTTTGGCAGCGCACAGCAGAGCAGAGCCCATAGGAATACCTACATTAACAATACGGTCCACAGTTAATCAGTGACAAAAGCATACCCATTAACCCCAGTTGTTCTTCCAGCAAAAAGCTTCACACGTCTCAGAGACTGAAGTGGGTTGCATTTGTTCCCTAATTTCTAGGGGGAGGGTACATATTTTTTCCATCATTTGACATGCTAATATCTGGTTTAAAAAAAAAAGTAAAACTAACTGATATTATTCTCTGCCTGCACCACAGCATATTCCTCTTGAGGCAAGAGAGGAAGATGACATGTCCACGCAACAATTTTAATAAAGAGTCTCAACAGTAATGGACCCGTGTAGAAAAAAGCACTCCAGTTCTCCCTCATATGAACATATTCCTCCTCCCACTTCTCTCTCTAGTCCCTAATCATAACTCCAGGATGGTACGGAAAGACAGTCTGGGTGTTCAGAGTTGTTTTAACCTGCTGATGAGTACGTAAGCAATGGAACATGCTGCAGGGAAACCCCCCAACACCAAACAGCTGTTCAGCATCTCATCCTCCTCCTGAGGCTCACTGAGGAAATTCCCTCATCCTTAATGAATTCTGACTAATTTTTTCCATTGCCCCAGATGAAACTTCAACCGTAAGATTTTTCTCTAGCCTTGTTCTGTGTTCCTAGGCATTGCTGCATCAAGCCCTGTTAGGAATAATCTAAATTACACCCATAGGTGCCAGAGATACCTTACACTTCATAAAGCAACTGCTTAGAGCACAACATATATAAGTGAATGCTACAGCTCTACACCAAGAAGTAATCATTGCCCATTACAGTTTTAAATATTCAGAAATTAGTACTATGAAATTCAGCACCATTACAAGTTACTTCACCCTCAGTATCTTCTCTGTTCAAGGAAGAACAGAACAAGATTTATTATCATTTCAATCAGAAGCTCAACCTGCTACAACTTTTGTCTTTAAATTTGTAGCTGAAAAGATGGTGGATGCTCCGATTTTCCTCCTCATCCACTTACATCAGTGGTGCAGAAATCACAGAAGAGTACTTGGTCAGAAGTAATCAATCAGATATTCATTCTCACCTAAATTGAGCAGACTATAATATGTTTATTATTAAGAACATGCTGAGGTACATTAGTCTTGAAGGCTTTTTTTGAACACTTCTTGAATTGATTAAACTAAGGAAAGTCACTTTGTTACTAGTAATTTCCTTCTTGTGACAAACACGAGTGGGTTGAGCCTTCTATCTGTTAAATATGGAGAAAGTACTTATGCTAATAATAAACAAAGAGAAAGCGGTAATTCAATCACCAACCGCATTCTGCTTATAGCATGAATGCTGAAGCATCACTGGTTGTAGAGGATTAAGAATTCCTGAAGATTAACAGAAAACTGATCAAAAATGCAGAAACATGGTAGTTTCTAACAGCAGGGCTACTTAGCTGGTAAACTGACAGAATTTTTAGACCAGCTAACAGACTGGAAACCCACTCTTAGAAGTCACCCTTCCCTCCCTAGGAAGGATCACTATGGGAAAAAACATGATTTAGTGCAGTTTAACATTATATACCAGCTGTCAGATCTATAACTGATACTATAACAGGAATCTACATTTGTCATCAAGTTACTTAGCTGCTGGGAAACTGGTAATGTAGAACTAAAGCAAGTGAGCTCCCTATCCCAAATATAAACAGATATGGCACACAAAAGTGTAAAGTCTTTATTTTAGACTTTATGTTAAATTTAGGATAACATGTAGTCAAACACAAGGTAGAGATCACAAAAAGATTTTTCAAACCATATCCAAAAACCTCATCAGTGGTGAGAAGATATAAAGATGTAGAACAGATGCATAATATTCACTGCTGGATCCAAACTTTAGCATTTAAAGGTGTGCCAGTGGCCCCAAACACAAAACAAAAGAGGTGGGTTCTGCTTAGTACAATAGTGTCAGGCTACTGTTCATCAGTACAATAAACCTGACAACTACTTTTACAGCTTCCCTTGGCAGCTTTATCTCCTGTAGTCTATGTTCAGGGCCTTACTCTCCCCATATCTAATCACAAAGGTCTGAGATCATCACCTAATTCATGAGATATGTACGTATACACACATATATATGTGTTCATCTACATAATGGGTATAATTACCTTCATTTATCTTAAGATCCTTAGAATGCTTAAACTATGTTCATAAACAAGTGAGTTCAAATAATTACTAAAGACTATAAAGCAAAGTGGTGAAGAGAAAAATCTCAATTTCTCCCTCTTGTTTTCCTGGATTTAACCTGCTACAAAAACCTGTAGGCTGACAGTATATCTATCCTTCAGTCTTAAAGCACAGCGTGCCTGTATCCCAAAGCCTTATACACTCTGGCTTCAAGAGAGCAGTGTATTGGGGAGTGCAGCTCTTGCCACTGGCACATACCAGAGATTCCAGATCATTTCTGCACCACGACTAAAATGTTCTCATCAACGTGGATTTCTGTTATAACATGTTACTCCAGCCTCAGAAAGTGCAATCTCAGTGTGTTAAGTTCAGTGTTGTTTTAGGAAGCCTTCTCTTGGGTGCTGGGGATACAGAGAAAGTGGGTTAAGAAGTTTAACATACACCATAATCCTCGTATTTCCAAAAAACAAAGTCCGGCTATGAACCTTAAGAACACCACACACCTACCAAATTCTCTTCTCTCTTTATTAGCATAGGGAAGATAGGAACAAGGGTAATTTGTTAATGCCTCACCTCTTCATCACATTGCCTTCTTTCTGTAAATTTTACTAAATTGCTAAATATATTTTGCTAACTTTGAGATATGTCTACAGACAAATGAATCCCTTATGAAAATACTTGTTGCTAGAAATACACAAAAAAACCCAAAAGGAAGAATTATGGTAAACAATAAATTCTCATTGTACTTAATAGCTGTAGTTCTTTGTTAGAAATGGCTATCCCAGAATATGCAGCCACATTCATGAGATCGAGTGAATTCTATCTGAAGTTTACAGAAGGAAGCAAATACAAACAGTCTTACAAAGGTATTTTCATAGCAGGAAGCTACAAGCACTTCTCTGCTGCTCTGGCGGCTGCTGACCCTGCCACATTGCAAGCGAACCCTGCGGTCAAGGGGGAGCAGGCAGCAGCAATGCTAAGTACACTTTACTCTCACTACGGGATTAACCAGATCACAAATCACCAATTAAATCCTGCTTTATGATTTAGGCTTTAATTCATTATGGATGCAAAGGCAAAACATGCAATAGAGCCTGGTGGAAGTCAGTCTGCAGGGCTTTGCTCCAGCTATCCCTGTCCCCGAGGCTCAGCCCTCCTTGGAAGTAAATGCTTTTTTAATAACGATATTCAAAAATGTCTTTTTTTTTTAAAAAATCTAATGGTTAATTGGTGTACATTGTTGACAGTGATAAATACAAATCACTGAATATTCAGTGTGTAACTAGGCATGCTGGTGGTTTACCACTACATAAGGGGTGTGTATTCTTCTGTTCTCCAAAGCCTTCCCATTTCTTCACTTAAGATGGGAAAACTAGAAACTTATCTTCTGCAATGCGCAAGTTTCCCTCCCCCACTCCGATTTTGTGGACTTTCTGCCAATAATATTGTTGAAAAATAAATTCTTGTGGACAGGAAATATCCTGAGCAAAGGATATCCAGCTTTATGATACTCAAAATATTGTACATTCCTCCTTATCTGTCATTGCGCAGGCCAGTTGTCGGCATGCGAGTGGGCGCGTAATGCCTTTGGGTGGCCAGGAAGGGCCCCACACACCCCTCCGCAGCGGTCACCCCCTCACACCTTCAGATAAACCAGCTCCTTCAGGTTTCCCTTAAGATTTCCCTTTTCTCCGCACTCTACCCCAGCCATCGCATTGTGTCCAAAGAGAAGAGGCGCAACACAGCTTTCCAAGCAATGCTGGCTATCAAGAGCACATCCTCCCCAACCTCTCCTGATAAGGTGCTTTAAATTATGCCCACAATCCTCATCTTAATGGCCTAATCTGATGTAGGTGGCTTGGCCTTTCAAGCGATCCCTTCGTTTAATTTCCTCAACAACTGCACTCCACAAAAGCAAACATCCTGTCCTGTTTCCAGAGCCAGATCCCAGTTGCGGCAGGCAGTTGCCAGTAGCATGGGCAAGAGGGGAGCGGGGACAAGCAGCACGGCTCCAGCCCACGCCGGGGAGCTCTGCCGGCTGCCCTCATTACGGATCCAGTTCACTCACTGGAATGGACCAAAAGTTATGGTAACGGACAACACATGGATGTAAAAGGAAGTTTGTTTGACAGGTCTTCAAGCAGCTGGCAGGGGGGTGGTGCTGCAGCCCCTGGTGCCTATCCCACCCTTAAGGTGGGCTCCCCATGCAACCAACTAGGAGCCGAACACACATGTTCATAATTGGACTTTCGGGGGTAACAGTGACTGTACAGAAATCTTAAGCTGTTAATGAAGTCACCTAAATTACATAATGTAGATACTGGAGGATAGTCATGTCATAAGCTACTATGCAACTCTTCCCTGCTTGACCAGCTTCAAGCCCCATGAAACAGTATCAAAGTTGACAATTCACATCTGTTTTCTCAGCAGTCAGTAGCTTACATTTCTTAAACAAAAGCAGACAAATCTTAAAAAAATCACTCATATTAAAATCAGGATTCAATCCCTTTAAGGCACTCTGACACTTCAGTAGCTTGCTGTCTCTTCCTGTGAGGACGACAGCCAACATCCAAAGCTAAACGCAGAGAAGCAGTTGAGGTAAAGCCAAGGCTGCCATCTCTGGAATGAGGGCAGCTGTTCAACGAAAGAAAGCAAGCATTTCAAGAAAGAAAAGCAAAAATTCTGACAGCACAAAATTGCAGCCATGACACTTGGATCTTTTTAAAATACATTTCTCTAAAGGTTTTTAAGTGCCATGTATTATTCTTCTAATAAACAGACATCCAAATCTAGCCTCAGTAATAAATAGTACTTTCACTTTCCATCTTTGCTAGTCTCCATTTAAATATCTCTTTTCTTTATAAGAACACCAAACCACTGTGGTTTCACTGCAGACAAACAGAGGTTAAGGCTCCATTTGTACAAGACGTCAAAATAACACCAGCTACCATTTTTAGTACCCCATAAACGATCACGCTTTTCACAGGGTTTTAATACAGCCTTAGCCAACGGATATTCTCATTTCAGTCAATTACACTTGCAACATCTGACAAGCTTATGACTACAGAAGACCCATTACAAGGTAAAGTCCCCATACACTGACGCTTGTGTCCCAACAGCACGTACACATTAACGCACTCTCCCAACCCTGGCCGATTTAGTGCAATGCTTAACTCGACACCCAGTGACCACCACAATATTCAGGACCGTTGCCTGCTAGGTACCTTGACACCACCCTTAACACAAACTTACAGGTAAGTATATTAGAGGGGATTTTATTAACACAATCCAAATATAAACATACAGATATAGTTTTAAACAGCTACATAGGATCAAAGAGAGAAATCACCACTTTCACAAGAGAAACCTCCTGCACCTCCTCTTGTGGCAGAGCACCCCTAAAGATATTTACTCGACTATGGCCACAGACCCAGTTTTTATAAAAGTAAGTATTCCCTTTGAAAAACAGCACTACAGAAAGAAGTATCTTGTCCGAACACGAGATGCTTGGACACACTCAGGCTTCAGTCAGCACTGCAGCAACAAAAGTAAAACGGTAGTGTTTCTTCTCATTTCTGTTGGCTTCACCTTGTTAGCTGGCACACGTTAGATCCTACTCGGTGTCTCACATGAATAACTGATGTTCAAACCAAAATCCAAACAAACTGCGTCTTGATCTGCTCACAAATCAGAGCAAGCACTTCATAATAAAGTCACATTTATTCCAGAGCACTCAATGCCTGGAGGAAACTTGCTTCTAGAAATATTACACTCAAATATTTTATAGCCACAGCATTATTTCTCTGATGTTCAATACCCACAATCACAATTTACTCAAATCAGCAACAGAGAGCATCACAACTGCCCACTCACCTCATGGCAGCTCCCAGATGAAGCCTACTGGTTTCCAGGCGTAATTCACACCGTTGGATACACGATACCTTTGGGTCTCCGCTCCTTCAAGACCACCCTGCTGTCTCACCACCAATCCTTCAAACTCACTGAACTAGCGGGTCTTAACATTTAAAAGCTGAGATCAAGCCGTTTCCAAGGGTGAGTACCTATGTTAGACATCGCCAACAAGCTTTAACTAGACTGCAGGAGCGAGGAAGAGAATTTGGAGAGCATAGCGTCTGCTCTGACACATCTGCCCACAGGGCACGGAGGGAAGAGAGCCAGCAATGTAAGCAGAGAAGTCTTTGTCCTTAGGTGACACCAAGGCAATCTACACATGCCAAAACTGTTGTGCAATTAGTATGTTCTTAATTTTGTACCCTTAGAGAAGTAAGTAAGTGTACTTAATCAGCTGAAAACAGAGTAATGCAAAATAAAGCAACTCAAGTAACTAATTAGTTAAAAGATGTCAAATGGAAGCAAAATGAAGTGTCTAATTATATACCACCAGTTCAAGTGTACAACACAATACAGACCTATAAAAAACCATGCCACTTCCTAATTTAATCTAAACAATCCAGCTAAACACCACTGCTGAGTAACACCGAAGAGAAAAGTTAAGAAACTAACACAATGGTTAAAATCTTTCTGGTGAGGTTCAATGAGATCTTTTCAGTCCACTGAAGTTAACTGACAAACTTGAACCAAATTCACAAGATTCAAGGCATCCTCCAAGACAATTTTATGCAACAAAATTCATTTAAAAATATGACAACAAAAAAAATGAAGGTTTTTGAGGTTTTCTCCAATACTCATATAAAACGTATACTCTCCTGTACCCTCACAGCTTTCATTCTCAAAGCAACAGCCCAATCTCCAAAATCATTAAGCCTACTGAGAAACTGGTGTGGACCGGTACTAATTCATCAGGGGAAAATTTCTTCAAAAACCTCCATCCCCATTACTGCATTTCTTTGTCCCTCGAACAGTTCTCTAATGCTATTGGTTGACATTATCAGTCATGAATGTACAATCTAAACCCAAGCCATTGAAGCTTACCAGATCACCGACAATGTCATTTTAACAGCTTAAAAACTTAACAGTTTTAGGGACAAATACACTGAAAGCAATGAAGCTATGCCGATGTGCATCAGAAAAAAGGCTACCTATATGCTTGTCAAATTCCCATTTTTATTCTTACCTGAATAATCTCTACGGAAGATAAGCATCAGCAGGAAGGTGAGGGAAAGGGAAAAGATAACCGAGCATTTCAGAGGATATAAAGTCCCCTCAGATGTTTTTCCAAATTCAGTTTCGTAGAACCTAAGTGCCAAATACAATGGACGTTTCCGATGTCCATTTCTGACAAGTTGATTTTGTTTGTTTGCTTTTTAATTATAAGTCACCACCACTGCTTCAGTAACAAAAATGTAGCATCCAAAAATCTTTCTGTGCGTCCTGGAAACAGCAGCAATACATTTTGCAGAGGAATGTTGCTGTAGCATTTGCAAATATTGTCAGAATATGTTTTTCCTTATAAAATCAAACCAATTGTTAGGAAAAATAAGGCATTTTCAGTACAGAGTATCTAGCGCAGTAAAATTCAGTCCTTGAGTAGGAAAGCATAAATCTAATTGAATCAGATGGGTTCAGGGCTCTTTTTCATTAGGAGTAAAATAGATTCAATGTTGGAGTATTTGCCAAAGTATTATCAGTGGTTTCATGAAATAATAAAGGTTAAAGGATTGAGCTTTTTTGAGTTGTTTTGTCTTAAGTACAACTACTTGCAATTCAAAAAGATTTTCAGGAAGACTTTAGAGAACCATTTTTAGAAATAATGAAGAAACCTTAAGCGGCACTCAACATACAAGTTCCCATCAAGCCACATTAGCAGCCCTCTAAAAAACAGAATTAACCAAAAAGATGCTTGGAATTCTTTCTGCATTACACAGACCTTCCCATTCCGCTCCGGCATCCCAGCTCTCTCTTGCCTACATTTAAATCATTTGACCCACCCTTCGGCAAGACAAAGCCTACTGCTGAAACCAAGTCTCCGATGATGCAAGTGAAGAACGGTGAATGCAAATGTAGCCATAGCGTAGGTGAACCTATGTAAACTCAGCTAAACTCAATTAAGTTAAGCCCATCGCTTTAAGGGTGGACCTCTATATACATACACACACGCACAGGGAAACATGACCTAAGGGCTACATTCTTGGGTGGTAAAACCAAACAGACTTCATTAAGCGTTGCTCCCTATCTCAGCATGCTTCCTTTTGGATGCATCCTAGTAGCTGAGACTTCCAACCAGGATATTACTAGAAGGAGATGTTGTTAATAATCTCATAGTTCTGTATACCACCTGGAATCCAACACACAATGCAGATATCTCTGTTATGAATGAATAACAGAAAGGTATCTATATCTCGGTATTTCAGCATTAGAGCTGCACTTGCGCTTCAAAGCTTGCTATCCCTCCCCCTGTAAGGACAGAAGTCAAAGATCCCCAGACAAGCACTTCAAGTCAAACACACCCTTCACTATTTCAGGCTTTAACATAAGCAGATCACAGCTCAGCTGTATTCTGTCTGAACTTTTGTTTATCTCTTACTAATGCTGCGCTAATTATCCCTGACAAAAGACAGACTTTAATTAACAAGCAATGACCAACCTTTATCTATAAACTCTTCCCATACAAGTTCTGCCTCTAAGTAGCTATTAAATACCAAATTTTAGCAATGAGTAATTAGGAGATATTCTTACCATGCAGAGTTAATGCAGAATTCAAACAATGCAGGAGAGACAGGTCTCAAGGACTGCCAGGGACGCCCTGTCCGCAGGAGAAGCCAAGATGCACCTCTGCCTGTGGGAGAGCCTTTCTACAGATCTGGGATATTTGTGCTCTTGCAGCACACGCTGTTCCAGGAAGGCTAGGTGGCTGCTATTCAGTGCAATGCGCTTCGCAGTGAGTAAATATAAAGACAGACAAGATCTCTGCCTCAAGCTGTTCAGAAGAGAAAGGGAAGATCTTTCCTGACTCCCTTTCGTACAGAGGACGTGAAAGCCCATCTCTTCAAATACGAGAAACAAAGAGCCAAGACAGTTTCAAAGGAGGAAGAAATTGAGGTATTCAGACAGGTAGCTAAAATGAATGCTGAAGGAAAACAACTAATTTAAATCAAAACCAGGTAGTCCAGCCGTTAACTGGCACATCACTTGCTAAGGTATACTCCAGGAACTCTTTAAGAGAAAGCTGCCCCATACACACACGGCAGAGCACTGAAGAGACCAGGAGATCTTACCTGTAACACTTTTGCACCTACCTTCTCCTAACCCTTTTCCTTTAGGGTGGAAGGTAGTGGTTAGGGACGAGACTGACGGACAGGGAGAACGATCACCAACACTTTGATTTCAAACAGCATGAGTACTAAAAGACTAAAGCCAAAGTAAAATACACCATTTGTCCATTTAACAAGGACGTTTCGCCCTTGCACTGTCCCTCAGCAGGAACATACCTGCCCGCTGGGGGAAGGTGGTGTCGGACCGGGAAGACGTTGGGGCAGCAGGCGCAGGAGGTGCCCCAAGGCACACCGTGCCCCACTCGGGTACACCACCAGCACAGGAGGAGGGGTCACACACCATTGTTGGCTTGGCTTGAAAGCCACAGCTGGGTTGTTTGAGTGCAGGTTCAGGAAAGGCTGAAGCAAGCCCAATGCCAGGCCAGCGCCAGCAGAGCCACACCGGACCCCCCACTGCTGCCCCTCTGCCTGCACCAGGACAGCACTCGCCCAGCAGCAAGGCAAGTCAGATCTAAGGTTAACTTCCAGATCAACCCAGGGGCTAACTCATTGAGCCAAAACAAGAGTAGCGATAGATAAAGGGAGCTGGAGGCAGGACTGACCTTTCAGTAGCAGCACTAACTTAGAGCTGTGTAATCAGGCCACGAACTTGCACTTTGATGTACATCTGTAGTATTTTATCTATCAATATACACGTGGAGTTGGATCACAGCACCTCCTTTTTTAATATCATTATGTTTAACTACTTAACCAAGGTGATCCGCCAAGTTCTGTATGGCAAACACTTGTGAAACCGTTTCCTTCCCCCAATGCCTACAACGTATTCAGAGAATTATTTGATTTATACCACAAAGGGAATTCAAACATAGCTCGAGAGCAAACAAAACTTCCCTACACCGTACACACACAATCTGTATAAGATGTGTGAAAAAAACCTCAGTGTTTTCCTATCCTTCTGGCTTCTGCACACTCAACACCCAACAGCTAGAAGTTTCGTCTTCGCAGAACCAGTCTGGATCATCCCGTGAGAGCTTTTAAATCGCCACAGCAATCGAACATTATTAGAGGGAGATTAATTGGAGTTAGTACATGCAGTTTAGGTTTAAAACAACACATGCTAATTTCCCCGAACTGATGAGAACTGAGAGGAAAAACTGACTTGAAAGAAAATTCAAGTTACAACTGTAACATGACAACTGTAATCTCCTCCCCCCCCCTTTTTTTTTTTTTTTAAAGGGAGACAACTATGAAAGAGAAAGGATGATCCCTTCGTTTGAAAAAGAGGGAAAATTTGGTTAAAAACCTATCCCAATTCAGTGGTAAAATGAAGACAATATAAACATAATGCAAAACAAAAAGGGATAAAGGGGGGGGAAAAGAAGAACAGTGATGAAAGTGAACCAGAACTACAGAAAATTGGTAAGTGAAACCAAGACAAGTCAGACAAAAAAAAAAAATCATGACTTGCAGGACAACAGAAAATAAACTGCTTTTTAAAATAAACTAGGAATGACTGAAATCTAATAGTGGTATGACCCCACTGCAAAACAGAAGTGAAAATAGGACTGATGATGCAGGAAAAAAGCAGTTAATTCATCAGTCTGTTTGATACAAGTGCATTTTTTTTTGCTTCTTTCCAAATACTGTGTGGAAAACAATTATCTTGGTGACTAAGTCAGCCTCAAAATCTTGCAATTAAGTTTTGATTCGAGCCTTTGAGGAAATCCCTGACCTACTGTCAGCGACAGGACGCGCTGATGCAGCGGGATGGAGGGGAGACCATGCTGATCCAGTGGTAGCCAGTAGCTGAGAGGGAAGCCGTATGACCAGTGCAATTACATCCCATTAGTAGGGCATAGCTTTCAGATAAAACAATCAAAAGTCAATGTAGGATTCCAGTGATAAGGAATTCAAAGATAGGAACTTAATCAGCATTGTTGTTCTATATAAAACAGGTCCTGTCAAACAAATCCAAGCGCACTCTCTGATGAGATTACACCTTTGGTTGGAAAGATAGCTGTGTTATCATGTGTATATTCCTCAGCCAGCGTTTGACTTAGTACCACGCAACACTGATAAAAGAGGTAGCACTGCACGATCAAAATAAAATATCTTCAATGTATTAAGAGCTGGCCAGCTAACTGACCACGGTTTAATCTGTGAGCTGATAACACTGTTTGTGAATCAGCCATGCTATGGGTGTGGGCATACTCGACTGCTCGATGCATGGAACACCAGCAGGATTTACTAGCACTGTGCAAGATTTATTTATAAGGTCCTAGGGCCAACAAGGATCGGACATTAAAGAACAGTAAGAACCAGTGAGCAGAAGCAGGAGCCAGGCAAAGCAGTGTTGGGCACAACATTGAAAACAAAAATCCAAAGATTAGCTATTGGAGTAGATGGGATCAGCCAGGGGAAGCGAACAGTATTTCCTCCTCTTCTGGAAATATGACTTTATGTGCTCACCAGAAATAAAAGTTACAAGCAAGCCAGGATAACTTTATCCTTTCTAAAAAAGAACTATAACCTTACTAAATTAAGCGTATGTTGTACTGCTTACTGACAATTTTATTAGCTTGCAAAAACTTAGTCGGCATTTGTAAGAAAACCATTTTTGCCCCCCTTACCCATAACAAGTCAGCCTTTTACAAAGATTTCCTACAGATACAATATAATATACTAAACAGAAGGCAAATAGTTATTGCCCTCTTGCCACATTAAGCTGTCAGCACTCCTCCTCTGGGGGCGACTTTCAGAGGTACTCGAACCACACACAGGCGCTGCCGGGAGGCTTGTCAAGTCTCATATTGGGGAGGGAAACCCCCAGACACATGCAGACCACTAAGAGGATTTCTAGTCCAGCCTCAGCTGGAGCAAGCCCCAACAAACAAGTATCTCCAGTTATTTTACCTCCGTGTCTTGTTTCTCAGCTGTAAAATGGGGATAATGAAACGCATCACCTCTGTTAGGTGCTCTGGTATCTCCTGAGAGCAAAGGAACCATCACATTTGTTATTCACCAACGATTATTTAATGATTTCCTACTAAAATTGACAGCCTGTCCTGGCCAGTAATACTAATTAAATTATCAGTTCACAGCATCTATTTGTCAGTCCACATTAACAACACCACCTTTACACTGCAAATTTTTCATACAGACCTTCCTAAATTAGGAAATGCTTAGCAGATCGTGGGTGGGACTGAAACTAAACCACACTACCCAGCTACCCACATAACAGCCACCATTAAATAAAACCCCACAGATCACTGCTGCTGCCTGTGCTCAAGGTCCCACCAACCTGTCCGCAGGTCCCCTGCCTAGCCCAGGGATGCTCCCTCTGCCCCATCTTCCCCTTCCCAGCCAGGTTCTTCCAGCCAGATCCTGCCATCCCACCAGCACTTTCACCCCCCGAAGATGAGTTTGTTCCCATTACCCAAATTAACTCTTCCCTTGCCATACTGGGCTGAAATCCCATCAGAACAATAAAATCAACTTTGACATACTTTGCACCAACTCAACCACTATTGAGCAAGTGGCCACAATGCGAGATGCCGTTCCCAGTAATTTCAGTAACTCCCCAGCCAGTGACTTTTTCTTTTTTAAATTAAAAAAAAACACTTTTAAATGCACTGGCTTATTGTGATTTTTAATTAGTGACGGGATTTCAGATAGTGCACACCCAAGGCCCCGAAAGGGAGGTGAAGGGAGTATGTGTGCGTGCTTGTGAAACCATTGTTCCTCCATCAATACAACTCATCCTCCAGCCCATCCAAGTTCTCAGCTGCCCAGTCACACAACTTTAAAAGTCAACAGCTGGGCGTTTTATAACCCTGGAGAACTCACAAGCCAATCCTTACGTCACTGGCAAGGAGTCTTGGCCAAAGCCCGAGAACCCCACGGGGACCGTTCCTGCCCCGCCACACTGCTTCACCTTCCTCCTTCAACCGACTGCTAAGGAAGGCAAAGTCCACGCTTATAAGCCGGGCAGACAGCTGTTTTGTAAGCAGTTAAATGATAGAGGCAGGCATACTGAATTGCATCGGGCAGTGGCTGGGATCCAGGATCTGCAACCATCTGGAAGTTTGCTTGGCTTTTGTTTCACGTCTCCAGCACTGATGGATACAAACAAGCTCCAGTTCTTCTGCATAAACATAAAGACAATTAAAACAATTTTCCCCCTCAAGTAGCTCAGAAATGAAAGCACATCACACAAGCTTAAATGAGACAGTGTTGATAATACATTTAAGTAAAACCTGACTCTTTGGAAGAAAAAAAAAAAAAAACCACTCAGTTCAATCACAGAAAACAGCTTTTTCAACAAGTTCCTGTGACTCCTCGTTGTAAGAGGAAAACACTCAGATGAAAGCCTGCAGAAGGACCCACTGCATCCTCCTCTCTCCAAGAAACATTAACTACTACCTGACAAAAACATTTCTGCTGAGAAAGGGAACACCACAGGCCAGTATTAAAGCAATTTCAGTGTTGCTACCAAGCAATTAGCTAGATAATACCTTCACTACATGCTGATTTTTCCTCTTCCAGAGTAGTGGTGCAAGCATAACTAGTAATTTGTTGTTTGTACAGCCACTTCTGAAGTTGCAGGTGACCAATTTAGATTTTCCTTTCCATACCACTGAAAATATTTTTACTTTGGCACTGCACATCTGTTCACTAATTTATTTCACTTTTTTTAAGCTTTTACACTGTATTTCAGGATAACTTCCATCTTATATCAGCAAATACAAATTCAGACATTTTGATTTTTAAATATTTAAAACTCACGTTTGTGAAACGCTGATCTTGTTACTTTTTTCTCCCTAAGCCAAAGCATAAACAAAGTTTATCTTGTATTCCGATTTTGCTTTGAAGCTTGTGATTATCCTGAAGTTAACATGCTCCTTCCTAGAGATGATCATTAGTAAAGTTTTGGATACAAACCTCTGGGCTTTACTCCGATAAGTGATCCACCACTTTCACAAAGCAGTTTTGGAAAGCACCTTTATTGTGCTTTATATGTTCAAAGCTCTTTGAAAGCTGCCTATCTCCTTTCCTGAAGCTATGTTACATCAGGACCTTCTTCCAATAAAAGTGAGTGTCAGTAACAGGATATAGGAGTGAAATTCCACCATGATCGCAGCCGTATCAAAGTTTCAGCACCAATACTGTACAGCTCTGCACATACATAACTTCAAGTGCGAGCAGACTTGAGAAAAAGTATTTTTATTATGTCGATTCATTAAAAAATAAGGATCAAATTTATAGATTTTGCTGTTGCAACGAATGCCTCAAGTATTTTCATCACACAATATTCCAGGGCAGAAGGTCCTTTTCTGTTCTCCCGCTTCCCTGAAATCAGTCTGCCATTTGTACGCTCCTTATTCATATATGAAAATACTACAGCCACACATTCTTTCGTAGCCTTGCATAAAGTTCTAGGCGTTAAAATTAGTTAGGTCTTTCTGCTTGCCATAAGATGTCTCCTGTTTGGATAGCTGGACTGGTTTTGGACTAAGTTGTTTGATCAAATTCTGAAAAAGTTTTTATTTATTGATAGCTTGCATCCATGCATTCATCTGCTGACACTGGCTTTTGGCTTAAACAGTCCTGTACACCTTCACAGTGTTTACATCCCTGATGGATTTAGAGATAGTAAAGTTCATTGGAACTTTTTTCCTGTTAAATATTTCTCCACCTCATCTTACGAGAAAGGCTTTCTACACTTCCACTCATGCTTGTAACCCTCTCCCACAACTCTACCACTTCAAATTTATCCATCTTTCACTAGTATAGGTGATCACAATGTATATATTTTCCAAAAGAATTCCCAGAAGGACTTGCAAAATAGTATTAATCTCCCTTCCCATCGCTATTAAAAGCAAAATAAAAATCCACCCTTTGGTGCATGCCTTTTTTCATGGCTGTATCACCACTAACAGACCACACTCACACTATGGTCAAGCAGTGGAGGTAGTTGCACAGCAAAGTCTCTGTATCTGCTTTAAAAAAAACCCAATGCTAATATTGAGCACAAAGGTCAAGAAGAGATGATGTTGGCAGAAAAACATATAGCAGCCACACTAAATCTTTGTTTAATATACTAGAAGAGAACAGAAAAATACCATTTTTATCTATTTCTTCCTCCCAACTATGTATTTTGCATATGAGAAGAGTCAGATTCAATTGCTTCCCTCTTTCACCTTTCAGATGCACAAGTTTGAGTGTTGCAAACCATTTTCTGCAAAAAGTAGGGATGTGCAAAAATGCTAAACCAGAGATACTTTATACAGTAAATAGCTAATATAAAGAACCAGTCAAGCACTCTTGAAAATTTTTATGGAAAGTCAGCTTCTAAGATTTTCGTCATTTGAATTGCCTAGATTTTGCATACAGCTCCCTCAAATTGCCTTGCACTTGCAACGTGATAAGATCAGGCAGACGAGCAGTCCCGGCACGCCAGCGCAGGCAGCACCTCGCTGCCTTGTGCCGGGGCTCACACACCCCTGCCCGAGCAGCGACAAGCCTTCTGCCAAGACAGCGATCCTGGGGGCAGCTCTGCACATGCACGGCCGCTCGGGGAACCAGCAGAAGATGGTTAAACCTCACTTGCTCTACAGAGCCAGGACACTGATACATAATTAAGACAGTTTAAAAAAAAAAATGTTTATATATATAATTAATGGAAAATAACTCTCCTGAGGACAGAAGAGGAGGAAAGTTGGCAGAATCAATCTGCCACCCCCATATACCTTCTAACTTGAGTACAAAACCTCTTCTCGCCATCTGAGGCTAGTCCAGGCTCCGGGCCAAAGCCTTGCATTCCCTCCCCCCCCCGAAGTGAAAGGACAGAGCTCCCACTGCCACGTTGCTAACTCACAGCCAGAAAGCAGCACCTCATCCCTACCCAGCACTGCCCACAGTTTTGCAGCTGCAGTAAAACCATATCACTGCCTGTAATGAGGCAAATCAAATTTGCTCAAAGGTGGTATCATCACTGTTCAAGTAAACTCAATCACATAAGAGAGCATATTATTATATTTGCTTATATTTCATTTAGAGAACACCACAGAATCTTAAATTATGGCAGGGCCACAAATAATACGCTCGATCTACTTGCAAACTATTCCCTTCATTATTATTTTCATTGTCTTCACATATCCGTATTTTTAACCTCCCAACTCTCACGTTTCAGAAGATACTACCACCATTTATCCACTCACCTTTGTCCCCTTACACTGACCCAACAATTCAGGATGCACTGAAATGAATACTTTGTACAGTCTAGAAAAATAAAAGGAAGGAGGAAAGGAATAGAGAAACAAGGATTTATCAAGACAGATGAGAAAGGATCCAGATCTGCTAGCAGGGACAACACTGTACAGTCTAGAAGGTCTGAGAAACTGAAAAATTTTTTCCAGCAACTTCTTAGAGCATAATATCATCCTGTTTGACTGCATGATCAAGAAATGCCAAAAGGAAGTGAAACCGTTGATGTCTAACTTTAGTGCTTTATATGCACAAATATTGCCTTTACAGTAACATAGCGGCTCTCTCACATCCACTGAAGCAACTTATTCAGACACATAAAAATTGAAGTGTAGCCGTCTTGTACGTTAAACAGATTGCGGTTACAGAAGTATCTGAATGACTTGACTCCTGTGTTTTATCCAGAAGCTAGAAGCGGCTGCTGTGGAAGAGATCAGAGACCCTTTTGGTTGCACTCGGTAGGATCGCCTAATTTCCACCCCACCACCATTTCCTGCCCACTGAACAAGGCAACTGGAACATCTGGACAAGGACATCTAGCTCTGTTAACCGAGAGGGGAAAGGGTAAAGATAAAACACCGCACACACGAGAGCTTGTAGAGAGAAGACACTTAAATTAGGCAACAAGACCATTCCTCTCCATTTCAGATTTCCTAGCAGTCGTGGGTGTACAGCACCCTGACTGCTGCTTGCAATGCACGCTGACCTGATGAACCGGGCTTCAAATCAGCAACAAAAAGTTTGCATTGTATGTCTAACAAAGTCACAGAGGATGTTTATCTTTTGTGCGGTCATTAAAAGCACCAGCGAACTTAATAAGCAATAATAAAGATCTGTTAGAGCAGCATATGGAGTTGCGAAAATAAATACGTGCAGAACAGAATTAAACAAGTTAATTTTGCCACCAGCTGACATACAAGAAAAAAGGATTAAAGCTGACTGTATGTAAGAATGAGCAACGTTAACAACTCGGATCACTTTTGTCCAATTTTATGTCAAGATCTGCAGAACTTGCTTTGTTGAAAATCTCAGAATTTGACTTTTTTCCTCATTAGCCGTAAGATTTCTTGTGTATCGGTTACAGTCAGCTATGAATAACGTAACCCACGTGTTCTGTACCAAGTCCTGTAAGAGTGTGGTTCTAGACCTTCATGAAGCAAAACTGGAACATATGATATAGTAGCAAAAAACTCAATGTAGTAGCAAAAATCTTAATGAGCCGTCAGCTGCTACCTTGTTATGGCACTTTACCTTCCCAGCATGGTAGGAACAGCTTAGTGCCGCACAGTACTCTGCAAGAGTCATGCAACAAGACATTACCTGTGTCTCTGCCAAAATCCATAGGATATTTCTGACTTCTGAACATAAGACACTATTACCTCAACAACATCTGATGTTAACCAGAATGTGAAATATGAAGTCATTTTGGTTTGGTCCTTTAAGGTTTTTGTTTGTTTGTTGGGTTTCTGTTTGTGTTGTTTTGAGGTCCTGCTGAAGTCAAATGTAATTTAGTTTTATAACAAATTAACCCAGAGGACAACATACAAATAGAAAGTTACGTGATGAGGCACCACAGGTATGAGCTACCTACCTGCTTGAATGCAAGTGAAACACAGAAGTATCAGAAAGTTATGCTTCACTTTTGCTTATTCTGAGAATTACTTTCATCAGTATTACCCGAGACCAGGAGAGTATCTACAGTAACCTAAATCACTAACTTCCGATTAGGGAACAGTGAGAAAACGACTGTGTCAAACAAGTTAGACTTATGAATGTATCAACATATTCATTGAATTGCTATAAAATTAACCCTTTATCCTCAAAACATCTAACGTGAGTACAAAACAGGCTTGAACTTTTCAGAGCAGAGCTGAACGCCTGCAGGATCACGGTGCGCAAAATGAGCAGCAGATCACTCTTTCAGCTATCAAGTCATTTTGCACTGATCCAGAACCTTAAATGTTGTTAGACTCCAGAGTTTATACAGGGGATTATTTGTGACACTGGTGCCATTTTCTCTCCTCCTCCAAACCACATAAGGTCACTCATTTAAGAGGAGACAACATATATGCATGCTCAGATATCAACACAAACATACAGAATGGTGCTTTCACTAACGGACTGACAACTTAGACTGAAAGTTATGATTTATTTTGAATTTAAAGATTTTTATTTTTTTTGGCCATCCCTTTCTCTTGCCCATAAACACCACCAACCTTCCTGCAGCTCAGCCTGCTTTCTGGGTTAGTCTCCAAGTCTAAGCTCTCCATAGACCATTCACAGTGCCACAAGCCACTCGAAGCTTAATTCCTTCCAACGTTGACACCTCTGTGCCTTAATGTTCCCTCTTATACATGACAGCCAAAACACGAGGCCACCTTACTACATTTCCAATTTCTCATTTCCTTCCCTACCACTCTTCATCCATGAACACCCTTACCAAACAAGCCAGAAAACTTCTGACCTGTTCCTCAAAACCAGCTTTTGAAGACACCCATGGATTTTCTCTCCCTGCATGGCTGGCTGGCAGGTACCATCAACAATGACTCAACCTATGATCCAAAAACAGTGCCCTGTGGTCCTGCCAGATCAGACCACTTGGACTCTTCTGAAGTACTTGGGGACCATATACCACAGCCTTCCTGTGTCATTTGTACCCACCTTGGAGCCAAGACACAGCCACCTGGGCTATAATGCTGGGCACACCCCCACTACATATGTGGATGGACACGTTCCTCCCATACAACAGCCTCGCGTCCACATGCCTGCATTTTTAGTCATGCAAAGGCCACACGTCACACCCACTGCGTGAACAACAGCATGAAGCAAAAGGGAAGAGGACAGAAGGGAATGCAGTGTGCCACAAACACAGATCTGCAGCCCCTCCCTCACCCACATCTTAAGCATTCAAGAAAAGCCAGCAAAGAGCAAACATTGTGCCAAATTAAGAATTGTGTATCCAGTTGCTCAGTTCCCCAGCCACACGGATTGTCAGATGCTGTTGGCTGCTCAGGTGGGCCACCTTCTGCAACACCAAATGCTGCACCCCAAGCCTCTGGTCTGGAGTGAGAGAGCAGAAGTAACCTCGCTGCATGTCTGAGGATCACCTTTAACAACCACGCAACCAAGAGAAGAACATAAATCATACAGAGATATAATTAAAAGGAAAACCCTATCTTAGTATCAGAAGCCATGGGCAGTTAATGAATAAGCGTGCTAGAGAAAGAATGGGCAAGTGGGACACTGAGAAAAGCAGAAGTCCTAGGAATAAGAAAACTCATTAAAGCAGAAGGCAATTCTCTAAAAATCCAGAGTAAGAAACAGCTGTTTTCTTTCATTTGCTTTTCTTTGAGATGCCACATCTTCTAATGCTTTCCAGCATTAGAAAATAAAGACTTGTAGTCCTCCCCTCCCCAAGGCAGGCTTTGAAAACAGATTTCCTAGTTAACCTGCCAAAGCAGAAGATTTGACAGCAGCTGAGTGCCCCTCTGTCCAGCTCAGGGGATGACTCAGTGGAAACTAGCCCTCAAAAAACGTGTTGTCATCCTTCAGTCAGTGCAACTGAATAGGAACAAATTTCTCACCTTAAAAGCCATAGCTTCCAAGGTAGTCACAGTTAAAGGCAGCATTATATTCTAGAGGAACAGCACCAACACGTTTTGGTGAAAAACAACAGCTTACTTTCTACCCCTTTTTTCAATTTTTAATACAATTAATAAAAAGGTATGTACTGGAACTAGACTATAAAATCATTTCCTCAGAGCTTTAGAGTATCTCACAAAAGAACAGGATATTAATACGTGTTAAGTAAAGTGGATTAAGAACTGGGGAAAACAAGACCAACATTTTAACTGTTCAAGCCAACCAAACACACAACTCAAAGCAAAACACCAACCATGCAACCACCCTTCTGCTACAAGAACAGAAGAATGCACACATGCATGTATTCAGCTGGGTCTCAAACTTGTATCCAGTTGAAATAGATCTAGAAGAATCAGGTATGTGGTATATCCCAATTTGCCTTATATTGTCACAAAAGCAGGAATTTTTTCCACTTTCTACTTCAGTCTAAGCCATTATTCCTGATACTAAACCATCAAATGAAAGGCAAAATACTAAGTCACACGGTACAGCAACACGCTTCATGAAGTAAGTCAAGCCCAAGCTGTGCTTTTGCTTTTCAACCTCACTCCCTCTAACAGTACTTATAGACAAAAGCCACTGTTCAGGCTTTTGAGTTCAGGCATTACACACCCCGAACAATCCACAACCCCTGCAGTTCCGACTGTGTCTCTTGTGCTCTGTTAATTTATTCTAATAAAGCGATGCTTCTGTTTGCCATATGTTTGATAGTAACAAGACACTGAATGCAATTCTCTCTCTTCTGTGAGTTGACATTATGTGAGTCTGCAAGAAATACAGGCTGACCAGAAGGAAACCTGTTCAATGCTCTCATTATCCACAAATGCTATCATCTTCTTTTCTCTGCTGCATTATTCCACATCAATAAATAAATAACGAGCAAAGGGCAATACATAATACTTAATAACAGACCTATATCAGCTCAAGTGTCAGCAAGCATAAGGTCACTTATGTTATATGAATTGCCACTGAATAGGCATATACTTCCACAATAAAGGCGACACAAAATGGAATAAATTCTAGCAGCTAACTAAGGTGATCCTGAAACAAATCAGGACAACTCTCTACCCCCATGCTGTTTCTGCTACCAAGGTCCAAAATAATCATACCATCTTACTTCACTACAGTGTTGGGCTTGACTAAAGGATCATGCAGAAATACTTGGGGCAAAAGATAACACGGTGGTTTAGATTATAAATGTTAGCATTTTATTAGTGGGTGAGTAACCATGTAAAATTGACACAGCTGCATAGAGGCCCAGAGAACTAGCCACAAACTAAGCAGAACACATTTGATATTTTGCTAGTTTAGATTAAAAGCGTGGGGAAATCTGTCCACAACATCCCAAGGATCTTTGAGAGTGGCAAGGGTCATCTAAAATTGTTGCTTATTGAAGTTTTTATTAACAGCCTCTTGAGAGCAATTTTTTTTCTCTTTTCAAAACATTCCATACGAAACATTCCTGAAAGCATGAAGTATATGCTTAAATACATTAATAATAGAACATGTGTATGTGTGTATATGAGTCCTTTGCAAGGACCTAATAATAGAAATGTAATTGCCTTATACATAATTATGGGCAAGAGACTTACATATAAAGCATGCTTTAAGGTATGTGCATTGCTGCCGCAGAATAGCTATACACTAAGTCAGCACAGAGAAATCAGACGAGCCTATCACCTTCATCTCCAGAGAATTCAAGCGTTTGATTTCGGTTATCCCAAATCTAACAAAAAAAAAAAAAAAAGAAAAACCCAAGACCAACCAACAAAAAAAAAAA
>NW_008795378.1:2337074-2340818 GCF_000699145.1 Aptenodytes forsteri | reverse complement strand
GACCACCAAAACACAACAGCAGAAACTCCGCTCCTGAATCCATCTTGTCGCTCTACTAAGTAGCTTCTAGAGGAACTAGAAGCAGATGCCAGAACAAGCAAATACCGCATATCAGTATTAGCTGCAATCTTTGTCCTCTTCAAAAAGTAATATAAAATATATACTTAATTACTTAGGAATTGTTTGTTGCTTCATATTACATAAATAACATTATACATAGCTGCAGTTTAATAAGCAGAGTATCCAAATGGTAACTTTCAGTATATACCACCATTATAAACTGTCACCACTAGAAATACAAATAAGGAATGTTTCTTATACAGTTAGTGTTGTAGTTTGCTTTTTGTCTGTTATCCGCTGACAAACAACACAATTTACTTGTAAACAAAGGATTCCTTAGATCAAACGCAGAAAGCACGTCACTGGAGAAGCGGTATGTTTTAACCTCTAAGCTCAAGGCAAGCCATCCTTTCCCAATTAAAAGCACTGTGAAGATTTGCTCAAAGCCGCGGTACCTGTGACCTCCAGGGAATATTCCTTTCCAGGAACAGACTTTAACACAGACTACGCTTTTCTTGTGTACTTGCTCAATAGCACCGTCATTTTTCATTCAGAGCAGAGCACAGATTTAACAACCGCAACAGCATTTCTGAAAGGCAACTAATCTCTCCAACACTGTTACAAATTCCACAGTAAATCATGTTTAATTAGTCTGTGCTTTTTTCCTGGCTGTCTGTAATCCAAGAGAGAGGGGGCTTCCAACTTTAATTTTGCAAAGAGGTGCTTAGAATAAATTGGTAAAAATGCAAACCACTGCATTCCCACTGGAAAAATGTCTGGAGTTATCTGCTTGCTGACACACCAACATTCCTGCCTGTAGATGGCCTGTTACCGTTGTGTATCCACCGTCTCCTATTTCCACTGCCTTGTTTGAAGAACTTCCCTCTTCCCACATACCTTCCATCTCCAGGGACAGATCACACAGGGACACTAAACCTTGGCCGTAAACAACATGACTTTTGATATGCCTGTTTCTAAAGGATCCTCCACCGCTCAACTGCTGCCGTTCAGCAGCGCAGAGAAGATCACCTAGGCACAAGTCCTCTCTGCAACTAGTTTGAGAAACTCTTTGCCTCGCTGGTATTTTGCACAGCTGAGATTTACACAGGGGTCTGCTGGCTTCCTCTGCTATTTATTTTATCTGCTGTACACTAAAGGCTATTGCAAACAAATGGGACTTCAATAACCTGCAGTACATTGCACAAAACCATTCCAATGCATTGGGACACTTGATTTCCAGATCTAACACCCGCTACCATGGCACCCTTGGAGAGACCGGGATGCCCTCCCAGGGCATCCCAAACTGCCAGTCCTGCTGCTCCCCACAGGTCGCTCCATCTTCCCTCACGTCTTTCCTTTTGAGAGGAGTGGCAAACTATATTGAGAAGAAAAGCACTGTGGAGAGTAATTTGTTCTATTCAGCTGTATATGGGCTCTGGGACTTTTATGTAATTATATGTATTTTGTAGGAATTAAGATCCTCACACTACAAACATTTATTCATACTGTAAACTTTGCTTCTGCACTAGCGCTCACCAAACTCGCAACCTACATTTTTGAGGGAAAAGCCAATTACACTAATTAGAAAGTTCGTTAATACAACCGCACATATACAGAAGTTTGCTGCATGATTTGTATATATTTTCTTGCACAGATTTATGAATTGTAGAAGTTTAACTGCCCTTAACTGCTTCTCTCTCTGATCAGAGAACTTAAGGAATCTATAAAGTGAAAAGAAAAAAAAAAACATAAATTCTCTGCTAAGAAAGAGGTACGATGCAGAGATCTTCTTTCAGTTCACCAAATACCATGTAGGAAAAAAAAACATAAATTCTCTGCTAAGAAAGAGGTACGATGCAGAGATCTTCTTTCAGTTCACCAAATACCATATGTAGGAAAAAAAAAAAAGTGCCAGAATAAATGCACTTCAGATTGGAAGTTACAAACTTTTCTGAGAGTAAAGATAAAATGCTTGCAGTACGGAGTTACAGCTCCGAGTTTCTTGGCTGTAGTAGAATAGCAGCTTATTTTGGATGCTAACTTTCTTCATTTCTTATCCTTCGGCCAACTATAGGCTAACAGTATGAAAAACCCCTCTCATTGCTGTCCCAGCAGTGACCTCAAACCCAAACCAGATGAATCCCGATGGATAAAAAAAAAATAAATTGTAAAATATATCAACTTCCACACAGACTCATCCCTGAGCTACATTATGAGCATAAACTAGCTAAAAGATACTAAACTGGGAAGAACAACACGCGACCCTTCTGGGGCAGCAGACGTTTCTGACACAGCAGGGTCCCGATACAACCACAAAGCACAACTGCTTTAAAACTAACGAGAGGGAACCACAAAGTGCTGAAGATTAGGAGAAAAGCACTAACAGACCGCTTCTGTGCGAGACCCAAAATGACCCCGGGAACACCGCCAAGAATCATTTTCTTACTGGTAGCACCGGCAGCATGTTCTCTTACTGCTGAGAGAGATACACGGGTGGTAGGTGGGCGAGACCACCGGTGGACCAGGTGAGAGGAGCAAGATGCCTCCATCCACAGGAGGCAGCCCATCGCCGATTCCTGAGGTTTATGGAAGTGATGCCTTTATCTAGATTTCCAGCCAAGCACACATCGTGTCATCCACGTCCAGACCAGCAGCTCCCCATCAGAATGGAGCAGAGCCCCAGACCAGCATGGGCACCGAGGCACTGCCAGGCCTGGCAGTCTCAACCTTTTTTAAGCAAGCTCAGCTGCAAAAAAGGTTGAGAAACAGTGTTCTAGACTTAAAAATGCATGCAAGTTTGAAATCCCATTACCTAGCACATTGTTAAGCTCGAGTTAGACTGGTTTGGCACCTTTCGGGAACTACTAGTTGAGCCCTGGGTTCTGCAGTGTAAGCGGTTAGGGGACACAGCAAATGCGGTTAGAGCACAGGGAACTGGGATACATGAATTCTGTTCTCACAAATCTAGCACTGAGTTCAAATTAAAAAAAAAAAAAAAGCACAACCAAAAAAAATCCAAAATAACAAAAAAACCCCACCAAACAAGAAACTTCAATTTTTCCATATCTGTTTCCCCATCTGTGATGGGGCAACTACCACTTCAAGGAGTCAGGCCAGTACTTTTAGGTACTCACACAAAGAAATGCAAATGAAATACAAAATTACTAATATGGAGAGACGCAGGCTTGCCCCCCGCCTTTTATTCTACAAATATAGATGGGATAAATGGTTCATTACATTTAACTCCAAGCCGCACTACCTTAGCCAAAACCTTATTTAAATAGAACATTTCTGAGAACCGGGAAGGGGGGGAAGGCAGAAGGGAGGGATGCAGATGTGGTCTTAACCTAAGCGAGGTTAAGCTTTTAAAAGACTTTTTCTTTTTTCATTCCGTCTCCTGGTAGCATGCCATTTTAAAAAGGTGTCTGGCAAGCAAAATAAAAAGTTTCCAGGGTTTTCCTTCCCAAAGCCGCCTCAGCCAAGAGCCGGGCAGGGAGGACGGGGCCGGGAGAAGTCGCTCGCGTCTTTCTCAGCTTTTTCTCCAACATGCCCCCTGGATCCAGACATTTTGGGAGGGAGCTGCGGACGAAGAGGAGCCCCGGGTTCTTCACCTGCCTGGCATCCCCCGGCCGGGCAGCGGGGCCGCTCTCCCCGCCGGCTCCCGGGCACAGCCGGAGGGGCCGG
>NW_008795378.1:2288866-2336014 GCF_000699145.1 Aptenodytes forsteri | reverse complement strand
GGGCCGGCCCGGCCCGGCCCGGTCGCCGTTCCCCTCGCCGAGCTCCCGTTTCGCCTCGTCCGCCCGCAATTCCTCCCAATTCCTGCATCGTTACTTATTGCTAGATACCACCCCTGGAACATAAATCACCCACCGAGCCTTCCTCGTGCCCAGTCAGCGGCCCCCACGGTCGTGGCAGAGGTTGGTCCCTGTTGTCACAGAAATGCCATTTCTGACCGGGGAAGTACCTCGTCCAAATAGTTTAAGGCTGGGATCTGTGTACATCTCCTGTGCTCTTCTGTATGTCCTCTCCTAGGCATCTGCTGTGGGTGGCAAGACACCGATACAGAAGAACCCTTGGTCCCATCAGTGTGGTCGTTCCTACGTTTCCATCCATTAGGAGCGAGGAGGAGAAGTTCTAGGCAATGTTTCCCAGAGCTTAAGAAATGCTCTGACTTACTTAAATTGTTGCAGCCCAAAAGAAGAGAAGTTTATCCCCTGGCTCTGGAAGAGAGCCCCGAGGATCCATGGTGGTCATTTACCTCTCGGCACTGCATCCAAGCAATGTGGGAATCATGACTAGAGCTTTTATCTGGTTACAGGAAAAGCTTAAAATAGGACTTGGCCTCACCACACCACAGATCACAGCCACGCTATGAAGGGTCCTTTGATTTGGCCTTAGTCCTTTGGTTAGCTAACCTTCAGCAAAAGCTCATCACCCATACCTCTTGTGCTCTGCCTCCTCTCCATCGCTGTATTCTTTAATGTTATTTTTCCTTACAGCTTTTCTCAGCGGTTGATTTGCTTTATCCGCCAGAGCAAGGTTTCCTTTCAGAAACTAGAAAACCCTGTGGAGTCTTAGGCAGCCCAGGTGTATTTTCATCAGCTTCCATCAAAATATCAACAGAAACATTTTTTCCCACAGGACTCCTTGGTGTTCTACTTCTTGTTGAAACTCACACTACAGAAAAATTGGTTTGGCGTAAAAGTTCGGTAAAATCAAAACATCATGCCCAACTAGGCTGGTTTTTTTTTTTTGTTATGTGACCAAAACACAGAGAAATGAAAATAAAGTTATTTGAAATAGATAATTCCTACAAAAATAACAAATTAGCATCTTCCCATGGGAAAGATTTTTCAATGTAAAATGGTCAGCCAGCACTAAGTATTGTTCATCGTTAATTGCAAAAACTTTTGTAATGAGTAAAATCTAAAAGTAGAAAAATGTTTTGTTTTATTAGTGACCCAAAACACGCAGACTTTTTGATGATCCTGGATTGAGTTACAGAGTCAGATGAGATTAATTATTCACTAGGGTGGTAAAGCCTTTACTTGATTCTGTAGACTGTTTTGTGAAGGAAAAGATAGAGAAAAGGGACAGAGGGAGGGAGTGAAGGCGAGAGGGAATGTGTTGGTTTAGAAAGGAAAAAATCACTGTCCTGAGTTGGAAAATGACAAAAAAGATAAAATTTCAATTGAAGAGTAAACAAAATCAAACCTGAAGAAAGCAAAATGAAAATAAATAAAGAAGAGGAAGGAAATGAAACTACTAGATTGATTTGTAGCTTTTCTATCCAACAGGCCAGAGGAAGCCTAGGTCCTCATTTGGAGAGTCAAAACAGAGGCCCCAGGTACGGGGACATTTCCAGTCCCACCTGGAACTGTAGAAGTGGCCGGACTCACAAAAAATAGAGCAAAGCCAGCCTGGGTCTGGAGCAAATGTGTACCTTCTCCTTGGAGCACTTTCTGTTCAGCCACTCTGCTCTGATGAACTGGAAGAGCAGATACGGTTAACAGCAACTGTAAAGTGGTTCAATGGAAACTGGGCATGGCTTATAAACCCAGGAAGAGGGCAGGGGACAATGAAGCAAGGACCATTTTTCCTCAGAAAGTTCCTACATAAATACCAGATAAAACTATTTCTTTAATGGTTTACTCCCTGAGCCAGCTCATCTAGGAAGAGCATTAATCAGATCAGGAGGAAGCGTCTTTTGCCCCTGAAAAAGGAAAAGGATTAGGTTAAGTGGTGACACAGCAGGGACGGACAAATTACTCTGGAGAAAATGACTGACCTAAACTGTCATCCAAATAAATACAGACCAAAGCCATGAACTTAACTTTTCTATTTTGATGAGTTCTGTGTTTTTGTGAGCCTGTGCTTTCAATAACATGCATATTTTTCTTTTATCACGGTGAGATCTTTCTGTTTATTCAGGAAGCAAGTGGCGTCAGAAACGCAATAGCGCGTCTCTTCCATCCCCCTTCTCACATGTGCCTGTGGCAGAGGAGTGGGATGAAGGGACGATGCTGTCTCTTTTGGCCTTTCTCTTGGACCCATGTATCCCGGAACAGTCATTCCCAAGCTGCAGATCCACTGGGACCAGACTGAAACCCCTAACTCCTTTCAAGCAGCAATTATTTAGCCATCACACAGTAAAGATTTAGGCCCTGGGGTTGGATCCAAACCAATTCTAAATCCTGTATTCTGCCATCATTCCTGTCGTCCATCCTCTCCTATTTGGTGACAAATCCCAGAAAGGGGCCTGCAGACATCATTGTAAAGGCTGCGAAGACGGTCTTTATTCTCACAGGATACTTTCCCTCACGTTTCTGATGGGATTCAAGTTAAACTTTTACTGTTCCCACAAGCTGCATGTTCTGTATTCTGGAGGGCAGGCAGGCTGAGATCTTGTCATCAGTGCTGTTTGACAGTATACGGAGAATGCTTTGATTGATTTATTTGCTGAATACTGTTTGGTTTTTTTCACCTGGGGTGTACTGCCCTCAGTCTTTTTTAATACCACGTAGCACCAGCACATAGGGTGGATGGTTCTGCTCAAACACTGGATGGACTGTGGCCACAGGAGTTCTCTCCATATGCATTATTACATCTCTGAGCAGCTGTGGGGTGGGCTGGCTCAGGACTCAGTGTCTAACAGGTAGCATTTACCCAGAGCTCCGGGTTCAGACTCTTACTCCCAGGGCCAGCAGCAACTTGGACAGAGAAAAAGACGTACTCGGCAAGAAACACCTCTCAGCAGGCTGAGAGCGGGCGCTGCGGCATCCCTTACTCGGACCTCGCTCTGCCAGGGGAAGGGCTCTGCGAGGTGGGAAGGGCAGGATGTGCAAGGCAAACAGCTGGATGATCTCCTTATGAAAACATCCAGGACAAAATGATGTAGCGCCTCTCCTCCCTCCCCTTTGTGATCACATAACTTACTCCTTCCACAGAATAAAGACGGGACCATATAGTCTGTTTTTTCTTGCTAATAAACCCTTTTTGGGGCCCTTGTCTTTTTATGTATCACAAACCATTAAAGTTAGTGAAAAAATGAAAGCTAAAGGCAGATTAGGTTGTACAGATTAAAACATATTGAATTCCTTCAATCTTTACAGTGTTTTATTTTCGAGATAGTGCCCATGGAGACTGGCACAAGCAAGAAGATCTGGGTAAGCATAGTTCGCAGTTCATAATGGTCACTTTTACTGTGGGGAATCCAGAATTCTACAGGACGCTTTTTTAAAAAAACTAGGGCATGTAAACATTAGCATGAACCAGGATTTCAATCTGTACCTCTCTATTTAGAGGAAATGAATGCCAGTTATTCACTGAGCGTATATTCATGTTTTTGCATTCATGAACTGACTAAGTTTGGTGAGGAGCTTGTATTCATGGTATTAATTAGCAGATTTTTCCCTTTTTAGGACACAGGTCAGTATTTCTCATGCTCAATAACACATGCAGAAATTAAGCCCCAAAAATCTTATTCTTGAGATAAGATAAAGGACTAATCGCTGTAAGACTCGGAAATAAAAATTATTTGCCTCTCTTGTTATTGGGGTGCATGGTAACTTTGCATTGCACATCAATCTGTGATAAAACCAGTTACCTACTGGGCATCCTTTTATTACATTTAATGGGCAAGTCCTTAATTTGGTCTTTGAATCTCTCAGACTACTACTAAGCAATAAATATGCCCAGTCAAACTCTACTAGAAGTCACAAAAGACCCAGGGACTTCAACAGCAGCTAGAAGAGGCCCTCTAAACGCCAGTGCCATTATTCTAAAGATGTGATTTCTGACACAACAGAAGCTGTTGTTTGTCAGGGCTATTATTCTATTAGTTGTTTCTTAAGCTTTACAAAGGCATCATGGAAAGGAAATGTTCCTATTGCCCTCCCTTCCATGAGAAGCACCATTGTCTTCATAGTTTGTCTGCTTGCAAGCTGAGGACTTACACAGGGCATTTTTTACATTTTTTCATCTACGTTGGTTTTATAAGTTTAAATAAGTTCCCATCTGCCAAGAGCTTCCAAAGAGCATTGGCGCTTAACCAATTCAAGAAGCTTGCCATGAAGATTACACACCAGTTGTGCTTATTCAAAATAATAACTTCTGACCACTGCATCAGAAGAAAATACTCTCATTTATTGTCTCATAATCACGCATCTCTGCAGTGTTAGTTCCACTTTTGCCAATAAGAAGGATGTTCCTTTTGATATTTTACAAATATTTCAGCTAAATCTCCTTAACACTGTGCAGTTCTTTGGCTCCCTAGGTTTGCTTTGGTTTTGTTTTGTTGAAAGCTCTTGTTTCAGTTCAGGCTCTAAAGAAAACAAAGCAGTACTGCTTGCATTGTTAAAGCCAAAAGTAGGACCATGGAGGAGAAAAAAAATGTTCTTCTTGGAAGATTTTGTAGATTGGTATTCATGAAACAGCTGGAGATGAAATGTACAGCACTAATCCTGTCCAGTTGCTCCTGGTCATGTTGCACATTCAGGAAATTCATAATTAGGTGGTTATATCCCCAGTGTTTCCCCTGCAGCACTCTTTACAACTAGCAATTTATCTTCTTTCTTGTCGAAAAAAAAACAAAGCAGTACTGCTTGCATTGTTAAAGCCAAAAGTAGGACCATGGAGGAGAAAAAAAATGTTCTTCTTGGAAGATTTTGTAGATTGGTATTCATGAAACAGCTGGAGATGAAATGTACAGCACTAATCCTGTCCAGTTGCTCCTGGTCATGTTGCACATTCAGGAAATTCATAATTAGGTGGTTATATCCCCAGTGTTTCCCCTGCAGCACTCTTTACAACTAGCAATTTATCTTCTTTCTTGTCGTTAAAAAAAAACCCAACCAACAAAAAACACAACTACAAAGGAAGAAGTGGGGGAGAAAATACAGGCAGGAATGACTTAAAATATGCTTAATAGTTTCTTCTCACTGTAAAAAAAAAGAGATGTTGTCATTTCTGCACATACCAGCAAACTACTTCTGATCCATTGCCCTTTTCTATCACAGTACTTTTCCTCTGTGCTGTATCTCCTTCCTCTTCACAGTATTTATTTTGTCAGTTAATTTTTTCTTTTTCCTTGCCAGTCATGCACCCGTTTTCCTGTAAAGGGCAGCCACACCTGACAATTTAGAAATAAACACTTTAGTAAGTAAACATTTATTTTTCTTGCCAAATGGAAGCACTGTACATGGGGGTTTTATTCCTAGCGCCCTCCAAGGTTTCTAGTGACTTCCTAAGTAGTTTCTGCTCTTTATTTTGACTTCTCTAGTGGTATCATAAAAGCCTTTCCCTGCACACTGGGAATCTTCATACTGCATGCTACAAATGGTGTTTTGTCAAAAATTCATATTCATTTTAAATCAGTCAGATTACAACTTGAAGTATTTTTCTTCTTTTCATAGACTTTAAATAGAACAGCTTTATCTACTGTTAATTACATACATATGCAATGGGGAGATTTTTGTACACGAGGCAGTCGATGAGAAACGTTGCCAGCTTTGGAATTAAATCGTTACAGTGACTCAGCAGGTTTGCTCTGCAATAGCAAAGTATTAAATATAAGCTTTTTAAACAATCATTATTACTGCTTTTTCCCCAAAGTAATTTAAAAAAGCACCTGGGAAAACCAAAAAGAAAACTACTTAGATAACACTGCTAGTTAAAGTTCAGGAGTTTCCATGCCTGTGATTAGGAAGCTACACCAGTGGCTCAGAAGTCTGGCTTTTCAGAGATAAAAAAAACCCACAGCAATTTCATAATGCGTACAGTGAATGCACAAATAAGTTTAAAACAACAAAAGAGTCATAAACCCCTCTGGTGCTGGAATGGCAGTTCCAGCCCCTACATCACAAGATTACCGTAAATCCCAGCGAGAGATTAGGGAAGAGCCAGCCCTCATCCCAGCCTTCCTCCTGACGCTTCTTATCCAGGGGAGCCTCAGCCACGTTGCTGTGCACTTGTGGTTTCCTTCTCTTTTCAGAATTTTGCTAAGTGTATTTTTAGTCACAAATGCAGCAGAAATACACCTAGACAATGTCTTTTTTTTTTTTCTAGCCATCAGTGAGCATCTCCGATTCCCTGGCTGACAGTGTGGAAGCAGAAGGCTCACTGCTTTTGAATGGAGATGCCCAGTCATGCTCATCTACAAGTCCTCTTTGAAAACATCATGGAAAAGCATGATGATTTTCAAAGAACCGAGACAGAGCTCCTCAAAAGCTTTATGTATCTGCAATAAAACAAGATACTTCATGCCAGGTGGGAGACCCTTATGAAAAAAAAATCACCCAAGTTTCAATATATTATCTCAAAAAAAAGCATGGAACAATTTAAGAAAGTTTCACTTCTGATTCTTCTCCATCAATGACTTTTCCTAGAGCTTCCCCAAAACTGCATGGAAATAGATAAGGTATTGCTTTGAAAAGCAGTCACGTTTTTAAAATTATTTACCAAGTTGCTAACTTTTCCAGACTTAAAATGTGATGCCTGAGATAATGTATCTACTTCATGTCGATAAATAAATGAGTCTGGAATACAAATGCTTTGGTATGGCCTTGGAAAAATCTCTCCAGCTAACTGTGCCTCAGGCTAGAATGATTTAAAAAAATAATGCATATTTTACAACTCCATTACTTCTTTTATCTACAATAAATAGCCAGGCTTAACCTCTCCGTCATGCTCTGTCACACACACTATCGCACCCAAATTCTACCCACCTTTAACGTTTTTTTAACAAAGTGAAGATCTAGCAGCATGCCCTGAAGATCAACAAAACCTGGAATTATTTTTGACTAAGGGAGGAGCAACCGCTACAAACAAAGCAATATGGGCAGCGTGCTGTCTCAGCTCCCGCCTTATTGTGTGCACCCTGGCAGACCACAGCTGTGATATGCAGTGATGTGAAATGGTGTCCACGTAGGTCCTCAGTCATTCGATGGCTGAGAGGTCGAAGATGAACTTATATCTCACCTGAAGGCTGACCACAGAGCTGATACAGAGCTGGAGGAATGATTGTAGCATGTTAAAATAAGAAGGCAGGTGGATTCTTCACAGGTTTCTGCAGCTGTTTTTCTTTTAAGCCTTGAAGATTCGTGTGATTTAAACAAATCTTGAAGTGACAGGAAAGCAAATAGAATAACTTTAATTACCCACACGATGATTATGTGAGGCTTAATTGATGGGTATTTATAAATATGCTTTGTGATCTCCAAAATAAAGTTGTTACAGAGGAAAGGTACCATAAAAATGCCATTTATTCCTGTTATGATATAAATCTTATGCCACATACAATAAAGATTAATTAAATATAATAGACATTGTAGAAGGAGTGACAAAGCTTTCATATGTATTTCAGATGTTTCTTATTCCCCTCTCCCCACATTACTTCAGCTTTAGAAATGGAGTTGCGAAATAAAGAGCAGTCTGCTTTGGGTTGCACTGTTCACCAGTTCCTCACCACGGAGCATGTATTTCTGTTTCCCTGAATTAAATTATCTGCAAGATTTACAGAGCTGATTCCCAATGCCCACAGCCAGCCTACATTTGAAGTAGGACACAGCAGTCCCCCTCTCATCCGTGACCCCCCAGCCCAGAGCCCGGTCACAGCTGCCAGCCGGAGGCAGGGCAGTGCTGTAGGCTCAGCAGTGCTTGTAGGCTCATCCCTGCCGTGGCAGTAGATGTGTCTAATGCTTCTCCTGTCCCTTGACTCAACTCGGTGCTATCCCACACATCGAAGCAGAAGAGACTTCAGTTTCAAGTGACGTTTCTACCCTGCCCTATGCAGAGTTGTTAAATGTCTCTGTTGAAAGTAGCTTAACTATGAATGCTAGCAGGTGGCAGATAACGAGGTGTACGTGTGTGTGGTTAACGCTGCCTCGCCTGTGACAGCCACACCTCTCATGGGACAGTTTTGCAGCTCTCACGACTGTCAGCCCCCAGCCGAGATCTCAGCCTCGCTGTAGCCAGGCAGCACTACAGTGCCTGGGTTTCGGTCAGGTTTTAGACTCTTAGACACTTGGAAATGCTAGTAAGAGACCCAAATGAAGGGATTATCTCAAGACTTCCCCAGGAGTCCAGCTTCCTCTGCATTCCCGTGCCAGCTGGTTCTGCCATCCATGCCACCTAACATGTCTTTTTTCAAGCTGCCTTGGTCTTTCTCCCCATGCCTTCAGCAATCCACTTTGGTTCCCCTGGTCCTTTTTTACTACCGAGCCCTTTTTACTGTCCCAAATTCACAAACATCCTTGGGGTCTCACAGTCTGTGGTCCATCTTGTTTAGAACCTCTCTGGTTTCTCCCAGCTCTGCTTGCTGCTGAATGAGGATGAGAAAGGGCAAAGATGCCCCAATAGCCATGGTCTCCCTTACCACAGGCCACATCTCTTCTCAGCCAAGGTTGTAAAGCCATGGTTACGTGAGCAGTAATAATGGATCTGTGTACTTCCAGATTTCTTCTCAGCATATTTATCCTGGAGTGGGCTTGTCTGTTGAATTTAACAGAGTGCCTGATACAGTTCCTGTCAGTGCGACACCTTTATGCTAACCCTGCATCTGCTCTGGGATTCAACATACAGTTGGGGTGGAAGTGATGGACAGTGCCTGATCTGGCATAAAGCCTGGCTGTTCAAAGTTAATCCATCAGAATTTTTAAAATAAACTGGAACTGGCAGAGAGAGTTTAGACCACAGAAATACTTGGTCTCATATGGCAGCACTTTTTAGTCCTGTCCTGTCCCTGTCCAAAAAAATAAATGTATTGTGTTGTAACACCACTCCCTTAGTCCTTTGGTGTTTCGGTTCTTCTGTAACTATAAAATAGGGATCCTAGCATTTCTGTAATGGGATTCACATAAATTTCTCATGAAAGTGTGCACCTGCTTGGAAGCAATACTGAACTGATACTGATCATTTCTTCTGACTGGCACTAAAATCCTCAGAGATTAACGCGAAAATACATCAATCCTTCAGAGTGCTGGGGATTAACTTTACCCTGAGAGTAACATATTGAAAATAGGCTTGGCTGTTCATTATATGAGACAGTTATGAGAGTACTCTGAAGTATTCAGAATAATCAAGTAAGCACATGCAGGACCAGGGTCCAAGATGGAGTAATGTGGAAAAAACATAGTTCTGCCTGGCACAAAGTAAATCCAATGAAGAATAGAATGCTAATTTCAACAAATACTCAAGATATGCCCATATCTTACTTTACATTTCTTGTATAATGGTATGCCTGTAAAGAGAGAGAGAGCGCTACAGTTATTCTTGTTGGGTTAAGATTTGAGCTTTAGATAATATATTTTTTTTAAGTTTTAGTAACTCATCTCTTTTTACAAGCTTGAACTTGATCCTGAAAGCTGCTCAGTTCCATTCATCGATTGACTTTGTGACTCCATTTTAGTAATAAAAAATGGCACCTGAGTATTTTAAATATAATTCACTGAATTTAAAAGAGAAAATTGTTGCAATCTGTAAATTATGCATCCAAAACTTACAAAAACTTAGCTACGTTATTCAGGGGATGGAGGAAACATTTAAAGTGAGCTGATGCAAATGCTACATTTTAAAGAGCCAAAAGATACCGCTAAAGAAGGGAAAAACAAGTACATTTTTATTTTTTGTAATAAATCAATTAAATGATCAGGTGTTTTTTCACTTGGGACACAGGTTAAGAGAATGAAAGCTAAGAAAGTGAGAGCAGAAGAAATTTTAGGCAGGTAAACTTTAAGATAAGCTTGTTAACACCTGATTGCTTTCAAAGACTAACAGACATTATTAGTGGGATTTCTTTAAAGAAGATGTGTTGCTATATCACCTATAGCTAAAAATAAGAGACCATACACTGCCCAGAACACGCAGCATGTGGGAGAGTCCCGACAGGCCAGGGAAGAGCAGACAAATGGGGTCTGAAATCTGGGATGAAACAAAGTGATCTTTTGCCGTCTCTTGATTAATTACATTGGCGGAAACGAGCTGCTTAATAAGGTTTCTTTGGTGAAAGACGCAAATCTAAATTTATGCCCCTTAATTCAAAGACAGAGGTAAAAAACAGCTAAACCTGTGGTATTTCTGCATTGTTCAGAATACAAATTCGGTTAGGCTGATCTTTGTTCCCCAAACTGCAGCTCCAGCTATAGGCTCATGATGCAAAGTCTTTGGCAGCAATTCAGACTTAAGCTATTGCTGCCCCTCACTGCTAGTTGGTACCTCTGTGCTCTGCCCTCTCGGTTGCACTGGTCCTCCTGGTTTTTGCATCAATGCTGTGAATCAGGTTAGGAAATGGATGGTTGGGAAATGGATCTGGCTGGAAAACAGCATTCCTAGAAAAAAAAATTTACTTTTTTTTTCCAGCCAGATATCTCCATGATTGGTTTCACACGGCACAAGAAGCAGTGACCCAAAAGCAGGGGTAGTAGGCTGCAGTACTGAGGCAGGCATGGATGGAAGGGGACGACAGCTATGTGTTAAGTGCATGCAGCAACATGACTTTGAACCACATCTTGTCCAGGCACATCACATACCGAATTCCACCAAAGGGAGACAATTCTCCTTCAGTTCAAATGCAAGGGACTTGTGGTTTAGAACAGAAAAAGCTGTATTATTTCCTCTCACTTGCTAAATATTTCTGAGCAGCTATGGTGTTCGCCCTGTTGACAGGCATGAAACCCTACCTGGTCACTAATCCCTTACCTGCTCCCATGGATAATTGACTACTAAGCACAAATGTTGCCTGCAGCATTTTCCGTTGGGAAGTAGCCCAGCTGCTGCAGAATGAAGATCCAAACTTGCTGATAATCCAGCAATACTGGGGTTATATTACCAATCTCGCCCACACCCTGAGTCATGTGTCTGCTGCCTCAGTTCCTTCTTTTTGCTTCCCTGATGAGCACATGCATGCACTCACATGCATATGTGCACAAACCACACACTGTGGGGTTCAGGAAGGCTTCCTGCATTCAGATTTATGCAGCCCAAATTCTGCCTAAAGGAGTTTTCTAAGGCTTAAATGCTTCTGGATGCTGAGATTCATCTAAAATAAAACTAGGGATCTCAGTGGAGTCTAAGCAAGAAGAATCTGGTCATGGGGGTCTAGCTTGTTGTAGGTACACAGGAAGTATAAATAGCTGCTCCCTTTAGATATGCAGCTTTTGCTGGTTTTTGTGTACTTCATAGAATGGTTTGGGTTGAGGGACCTCTGCTTCTGGATGCTGAGATTCATCTAAAATAAAACTAGGGATCTCAGTGGAGTCTAAGCAAGAAGAATCTGGTCATGGGGGTCTAGCTTGTTGTAGGTACACAGGAAGTATAAATAGCTGCTCCCTTTAGATATGCAGCTTTTGCTGGTTTTTGTGTACTTCATAGAATGGTTTGGGTTGGAAGGGACCTCTAAAGGTCATCTAGTCCAACCCCCCTGCCGTGGGCAGTGACATCTTCAACTAGATCAGGTTGCTCAGAGCCCCGTCCAACCTGACCTTGAATGTTTCCAGGGATGGGGCATCCACCACCTCTCTGGGCAACCTGTGCCAGGGTTTCACTGCCCTCATCATCTTTGCTGCCTCTATCCATTATTTGTCCTTTATTTTTTTGTTTAGGAGAGCTCCTCTGCTGCCTGTTAGCCCTCTACTCTGCTCAACTTCTTTATCCTGATACTTGGCAAATTCTCCATCTCTCCATTATTCACCCTGGCCCCAAACTCTCCCTCATAGATGAAGGGTCTAATTATGAATCTCTCTTCTGATAGCATCAATGGTGCAGCTATTTTATGTTAACTGTCTTCTTACATATTTGTGAACCATACTGCACCTGGTAAGCTGATGGTAGCACCAACTGGTGACAGAGTGGTGCCATAGCCAACTGCCCTGGGGTACAGTTGTTACCTAGGAGGGAAGGGTCCAGATTCCACTGCTGTGAGCCAGCCAGTTCTCATCATCTCCTGCTCTGGAAGTTTAGTACTTCTGTCTCTTGGTATTGGGCTCTTGCTATCGTGATCCTTATAACAAGGTCTTTTTAGGGTATGTAAAAAAAAAATATTTGCTTTCCACTGCTGTTTTCAGGAACATTCATTTGCATTTGCTTGCTTTTTCTGCATGCTGACATGCAAATATCCAGAACGCCCTAACAGATATCCATTCAGAACTACTCATGTTAGTGTCTGAGAAGCTGCCGAGCATCCTTCACTTTGTATACAGTTCTCTTTCTTCTGCAAATAAAGCTGGAATTCTTCATCAGGATAAATCCTTTGCAGGTGAAAGTTTTCCAGAACTCAAAACATCTGAGAAAATTAATGCAGCAGCTTCCCTAAACATCCCCAAATCTTGAAAAAGAGTAAAGATGAAGAAAAACCACTGAGAACAGCCAACAACTTTGAAAGAAAGCCCATGTGGAATGCTGGAAGTGTTTGGAAGGGAGACTTCCCTAGGGTGAAGAGTGTTGCTTAACTGCAGGACTGTTTGAAATGACCTGTCTGTGCTTAAACACCAGATTCAGTTCAGTGCTGTTCACCCAGGCATGTTCGTAGCCAATGTCAGTCAGAGCCAGCATACTGACTTCTCAGGAACTATTATTTTTTCTCTTCTTTTTATTTTTGGAACTAGTTCAGAAGTAGTTGTATTAAGCTTAGAGCTTAAATTATAAATGATCAGCAGTGATAAGGGACATGCCTTACTTCTCCAATACACATGCCTGTTTGAGCTGTTTCCCTTTGGGTATTGCCCTAATGTAAGTTCTCCTTAATGTCCAGTACCAAGTTATTTGTTTATATGTCTCAGAGTAATTTCAGGGAGGGTAGAATCTAGCTACCTTATTTTTCTGTGCTTTGTAAGAAAGCACAGAAAGAAAGAGAGGAAGATTTTTATTTTCCTTGGATGGTATCAGTGCTAGTTGCAGACTAGGTCATATTTTAGTTCTTCTTTGGGACCTCTAGCTATGTAATGAGGAAGTCAAAGACAGACCAAACTCCTTTCTGGTGCACATGGGTTTTCCAAGGACTTCATCCCACCTGGAGGATGAAGTATGATGGGTCAGTGTTTTGGAATGACACTTCAAGGCATCCCTCAGGCACTGCTAGGCTGTCAGGACACACTGTGCAAGCTCAACTCACTATCTCTGTTAGGATTTACAGAAGACAAAGCAAGTCTGTGAAGCCAGACAGTGGGAATGTGATGAAGAGGATGTGATCACTTGGTAGAGTTATCAAATGATAGATGTGTTTATCAACCAGACAAGGAACTACTTTCACAGGCAAGAATCAGTAAGCTTAGTTATGAAGGCAAAGAGACAGGGCAAAATTGAGTCTCTCCTTTGTTTTTATTTTGTGGAACCAGAGGCAGAAACCTTGCTGGAAACCAGAGTTTCTCCTTCCTGCTCCGGAGGGTGGTTTGACAGATGAGCTTTCCTACAGAGCAGAGGTCCTCCTAGGCCTTCCTCCTGCTTTCATTTTCAGCTTTTCTGACCCCTGAGGGTTTTTTCACAATTCAAGACCCAAAAAGAGAAAAAGACATACAAAACCCTGCTTTTTTACCCTTCTTCCTAAATTCCACTAGCTGTGTTAATTTTGTTCTTGGTTTTATTGTGGTATTTTATCTCAAGTTTCACGGATCCTAAAGGCCCCTTTACCTGTGATATTACCGAGACTCTTTTCTATCAGGATTGTATATATCCAGAGCAGACATCTTTGATCATATTCTACCTACTACAAGGAGCAACACACCCAAATCACTGATGTTGTTTAGACTCCCACTGACTTGTTTGGGTGTCCCAGTTCAAGGAAAATCTGCAAAAGCGAAGGCGGCATTAGCAGAGTTCCTCTTGACCTTCCCTTATCTGTAGACAAGAGACATGGGTCCATAAACTCAATGTTTAGTTAAAACATAACTGCTGGTACAGTTAAGTTCATAATGAGGAAAATGAAGCAGAGATCAAAAGATTTGCTTTTTTGTGGATTTCATTTTCTTCCTCGTCTTTGCACTTTGGTCTTAAACACTGCCATTCCCCCTCTGCCCTCCTGTTCCATATACTGAAGATTAAGTTGGGAAATATTTTTAGAAAAGACATGAGTATACAGAACAGAGTATTAGACTGTGACCTTATAGCTGCTTTTGAAGTTTTTGAAGGCTACATGGCAAACGTTCTCAGCATTTCCAAATTCTCAGAAAAAGGAGATTCATAGATTGCTCTTCATTAATTTAAGTGTACTAACTAATTGGCCACATGTATGTTTATTCCCCTTCTCATGCATGCACACACAGAGCAAAGCCAACACATATATTCCAAGAGGCCTGAAACAGATAATGGACCCACAGTATTGCCTCAATAGCTACTGGCATGGAATGAAAAGTAAACAGCAAAACAGGAAAAGGAAGGCTAAAACTAGATTAAACAGATTGCTGCATTCAAGAGTGTGCAGTCATCTGGGAACTTAATGAAAAAGGAGTTGAAAGGAAAAGTTAAAACAAATAACATACAGGCCTCTCTTGTATTTTTGAAAATCCCTCACCAGCTGTGTGGTAAAATGCCTTTAACAAACTAGCATGCAGTATAAAACTTAGATATACAGAATTAACCTTTCATTCACTAAGGTAAGCAAAATATCAGGTTATTCCTCATCACTGAATTCAAATTAGGCCCAGACTGTTTGACAGGAGCTGGAAGGAGGATGTCAGGGATCCAAAAAAAGGAGCTTCTTTGTCTCAGTTACAGGGAAAAAAATGTAATTTCTCAGGATAAAGACATGTTACCAATAGAAATTTATGCTGCATATGTGTAACACAATATGGCTTCAATTATCTGTAAGAGGAGGTGTGCAAAAATCAAGGTGATTTAAAAACCTGGCCTATCACCAAAGCCAGCTAGATTTCTCACTGTTTCTATCATTTGAAGCCAAAATCTCCTGCTGAATACTCTAGTCCTTTTTAATCCTGATTTGGATTTGAACTTGAACCCTAGGTCCTAGAATAAATCAAACCCAGATCTTAACATGTTCTTTCCAGACTATTTCTGATGATAACACAACCTCTATAGAAATAACCTGGCTTTGCTTCTGCAACGATTTCCAAGAGCTACAATGAGGAATTTCGCTACTTTCCTGACTGACTTCACAGACGTACCTTTTCAGGTTAGCTGATCAAGCAAAAAAAAACCCCCTAGCCTCCTTCACCACTGTTTTAGGTTTTTACATTTGGAAATATGAAAACTATCTTAGGATAAAGACTCTGTTGGGACAACCCATCATGTCAATTAGGCAGTACTTTTCCCTCTTGTCTGATCTTCAAGAGAGAGGGTAATCAACTTGTCTGCAATATTTCTGAGTTCTGCTGTAGCCCCATAAATTGAACTAAATTTTTGGAGTGAAACATGATGCTGCCCACCAGAGAGAAGGCACAGAAAGAGACTTTTCAACTAAGTTAAGCAGAAATGCATCTGTTGTTGCCCTGATAGGAACACCTGTAACCAATCCTACAGACCATTTTCACCATGGAGTCTAAAAGCAAGAAGTTCTCCTACTGTGCTACTAAGGGTATTATGTTTGGGCAAGTGCTGTCTTTCTGATGGATTGTGTAACACAGGACACTTCTTCCTTAATCATGAAGTCTCCCGGTCCAGGCCAGAAAATATCTTTTCATTTGGTTAGCCCAGCCTGGACTAGTGAATCCCACAGGCTCACCTGCAAGTAGTTATGACTGAACTTATTCAAGAGCCAGCTGCCTCTCCTGAATTCAAACTCAGGTAGCTAAACCTACATTTCCAATGATATTTTACATAGGACATTACTTTTTATTTATCCTTAACCAATGTTGTGGAGCAAGAATTTGTCTAACCTGTTTCTAAAACTTAGTTGTATTTCAGTTTCCAGGCAATAGAGATCCAGATAAAACTATGTGGTCTCCAGTTCTTCTAAATGAGAGGTGTTACACCAAAATGCAAATAGAATCGGGAAGGCAGCAGTGGTCATTGTACTGCTAGCATCCATAGTCATTAAGAAAAAGGGGGTATTTGTAGAAGTCACCACTTCTAACAAGCCAGTCTTACTGGTTTTATGTAGCAAAACATTTCTTATATAAAAGGAGCTCTTGATATATCCATCTTTATGAGTGATTTGACTGCTGAAAGCCGTTTACAGCATAACTCTGGATAGAAGAGGCTAGTAAAGCAGAAACGGGAATTTAAAACTCCCATGGAGCTCTGAGTTACTGTGAAGGGGGAGCAGGACCTCTCACTACACCAAGAGAGCCCAGACTCCTATGGACAACTTAGACTTACATTAGCCCGGACTCCATTGAATCAGATCTTGTCTGGGAGCACTGGCAAGCTAAGGTCAATGCTAGGGTGGTTTGTGCTGTAGATCTCTGAACTATATCTGACCTGTAAACAAATAGGAGATTTCAAGTTCTAGTACAGCCAGTATCATAACCTTCATCTGTACAAATATTTGTCCTGAAAAGTAGAAAACATATTTTGAAAAAAAAATACACATTATAAATGTACAAGTTGTATTTCCACCTATAAGCCGTAGACACCAAAGATCATTTCACAGAACTGGAAATTTCCTGACTAGATATAAAGCCATGATAAGACAACAGAGGGCTTCTATATAGAAATAGGGCAGTGGCTCCCTGATTGCTATCATTTTATTTTTCTAAAGATTCCAGGTACCGGTACCATAGAAACAATATTAAGATATTAAAACTCTAATATGTCATGCTTATTGCTGTCTCCTTAGCATTAGATATGAGCCTTCATGCTTCACTGGTAATGCAGGGAACTGTGCCTATTTTAGCAGCCACATCAGAGGATGAGTTTGCAGCTGGACTTGCCCCTTTCTTCCAGCTGCTCACTCTGGTGCCTGATGGGTTTTCAGCCCCTGGTTCATGGATCCTCCCACGCTCCCCACCCCAGAAATGCTTAAAGATCTGAAAGTTTAGAGGAGGATGTTTCTCCCTACACTCACTGCTGAGTCTTCAGCTGCAATCCCTGCACCCGGTGGAATGCAAGTGGTAGACAGCAGTCTGTAATTACTTCAAGGACTGCAAATAGAGGGGAAAAAAGTACTCAAAGAGATGAAACCCTGGTCCAAATGGAATCAGAAGGAATTTAGCTGTTTACATGAATGGAGCTAGGATTACCCCTCTAGCCAAGATGATAAGACCCTGAAGTTTATCTATACATTTACTCTTGTTTTCTGCCAGCAATAAACACAGTAAAAAGTAAGATAAAGATGTATCAAAGAAGCTGACTGTGCTACAAGGGATGTTTCTCCTAGCTTCAGGCCACAAGATTATCTTGCACAAAGCAGTAAGTATGAAAGCCGTTGTGCAAACACTACACACCATTGTTTGTTTTGTCATATCACAGCTAATCATAACCCTTTCAAAATGCTGACCAGATATTATGGAAAGCACCATGCTGTCATTACTGTGGAAGGTAATCACTGCTAGATTGGAGAGTTCACTTAAACCACTTCAGCTGTGGTTTATATGCATTGTTGTACAGGACTTTGCAACTCATCTGCTCTTGAGAATGAAAATTGATTATGGGCAAGAACTGTTCTGAATATGAACTTTGACACACTCCCAAGATCTGACTTATTTACTATGCCATACATAACACTACCATAGCTTTGATATACTGTTTCTCCATACTTTGGCAACGGAAAAGGGCTTCATCACACAGCTTTTCCTAAGTGCTGGTATAAATATCATTACCACTGTGTTATTCTACTGGAGGGCTCTATCAGAAAAACTGGTGATTTTAGGACATTACTGGTCACAGCTGTCTGTCCTGCTTAGGACAAACACTTACACTGTCACAGCTGATCAGGTGTATCCCAGAGGTATACAACCCACTGCTTACGAGATAATGTATAGGTGAAGCATCCATTTGTTTGAGGCTTTCTTTTACCTGGGATCATCCCAGCTCTGGCTGTCATCTAGAAATCCTAGAGAAATGACCGTTTGACCTCAACCAACCATTGATGAGTTACTGGTCCAAGAGAATCATCACAAGGATAAAGAAGTCAGAGCTGAGGAAACCACAAGGACTTGTGTTACCTTGCTGCTGTAGGCTACTGCCTTTCCAGCAGAGCTGGCAGCTCACCTGTCTGCACTGCACAGCCTAAGGTCTGGCATATTAACTGAGACCATCAGGAATTTGCCTCGAGACATTACACCGAACTGCACAGCAAGATTCTGGCAAGGGGCAGTTGGCAACAGCAGGGCCAGGGAGGAGAGAAGAGCAGCTAGAGATTTCAGCCATTTTCCGTCACAAGTATGACAGAGGGGTCATTGATTGGTTTGGTGCTCCTTTTCTAGAAGGATGCTGACACAGGTTTTTCCCCTTTTTGTCCCCATAAAAAACCACATTGACAGGTAAGGCTTTTCAAAAACTTCCTCCATAACAAGAGATTTAAACCATACCTGATTTGTTTCCAATTTTGATTTCTGCTTGTTGCAAGCACCACAGGTTTGAAGGCACCAAGAATAATGCTCACAGATACACCAGAGGCTAAAAGGGCGCCAGCTTTCCTGGTGCTGATGGACCTGACGTTGCAGGGTTCTTCTGTCTCATTATGTGGCCTGACACAATGGGAAGAGACAGAATTGCGCAGCTCTCCTCCCCCCCCACATCCTCCTGGAGACCTCTCCCATGGACATAGTGCACCGGACACAGCCTGTGTGTCAGCAGGAGCCAGCCCCGTTTCCCTTCTCCTCCTTGCAGTGAATAATCTCCAGCTCATACCAGTCAGCAGTAGCTAAATGGAAAAATTTACCTCTTTGTTTATCCACCACCAGTAACGTAAGGTTTAATCCTATATCCCCAGTCATTCAGTGCCGCAAGATTGGCACCTGAAATTGTAGTGCAAGTTCAGGGCTGTTGTCATCAGCATCCATTCACTTTACTAGGTTCAGGAGCAGGAGGAGCTGAGCCGGTGGAAGCAGGGTCATTTTTCAGCTCTTGCACTGTTCCTTGAGCCAGTTACTGTCCTTGCTTTAATGGCTACAAAGCCATGCATCAGCGTGTATATCAGCCCTCTTCTGTCTTGCAGAGTCTGCTAGACAAACTGCCAGCAGAGGTGTGAACTTCCCCAATTAATCTTAATGAAGTGTAAACTTCAAAGCTGAGCTGCAGCCATTTATAGGTTAACAGAACCTTACAGAAAAAGCCTCCCAGCTTGACTCCTTAAAAAACAGCTCCAAGGGGACAGGATTGGTCAAATTTGGGGGTTATTCTGGGACCTGGAAAAAATCCCACTTCACTGGCAGCCTTTGCTCATGCACCACTTCCATTGCAGCTGCATTGTTAGGAGACCAAAGGGTCAGGCAGCCAGACTGGAAAAACTGTACAGTGAATGCATGCTAAAAATATCACTGGAATGGAGCAGATGGAGCAAGATAAGGAGGCCTGATGATAAAGGCTGTAAGGAACTGTGTAAGCTTATTGAGCCAAGTGATGACCTTGCTCATACTGTCTTTTACCTTATTCAGGTCAGTGAAGTGCAGAGCCAAATTCAAATCCTGAGCCCAAAATTAATCTATATATTTCCAGAGTCCTCAGTTACCCAAGGATGCAGATCTTTTACCTTGAAAACAATAAGGTGTATGTTTCAAATTGGTCTGTAGATGCTTGCGGTATTACTATTAGTTTTGCTAGCATGTTCAGCCATTGTTGTATTAGTGCATTTGGAAGTGTGAATCCACATCATGGACCCTAAATATAGGTCTCTTGGAACAAGTCCTTCATTTGGAAGAGTCTTGTAACCTTATTTTCCTGATACAACGCCACAGAAGTGGAGCCTTTGCAAGGAAATCTTCCCTGACATGTCTCTGCCTAGTTTGCAACCAAGAAGCCTAACTAAAGACTGGGGAAGGAGGATGTAGTTTGGGGAATCAGGCTATGACCCATCAGTATGTGTACACTCCTATTCCCAACATGAACTGGTTGATCTTTATGCTCATTTGTTACTCTAAAATAGGACAAATGTACTGAGCTGGTATAGTTGTAGGGACCATCCTCCTTGGGGGGATATGTCACCAGATCAGATTTGTATGACTTATACACTCAGGTACTCCAGCAAGTGAACACTCAGGTTCGTCATTTTTAACTGTCAAAGGCAATAGGAAAAGTATTTCCTTTGAAACAATTGCATAGATCTGTTTGATATAGCCCAAAAAGCCAAAGACACTGTGCTGAACAATTCAGATTGCATTCTGGATATAAGAACTTAAATGTAAAAGAGGAGGATACTTCCTGGCACTTGATTACAAGCTCCCTTGAAGACCTCTGACTCAGCTCATTATTAATTGCCAGAACATGCCCACATATGCCTGTGTAAGCTTTTAAAATACAAAAACTGAAGGAAAAGGTTAAATTAATTATTCCTATTTTGAGAAGTTCAAGAGTAAACGGCTGTTGCCATGGATGCTGTTTTGTTTATAGTATTGTTTTTTTCCTCATTATTAGCTACTATTAACTAACAAGGAGTTCACCTCCAGCACCATAACGTGGCTCTGACCTCCAATGTACTGCCAGTGGTAGTAGTGAGGCACAACACTTACAAAGTTTTAGTTAGGCTAACAGATGGATGTAGGTCAGATGATGCAGCAAGCAATAGTTCTTCCAGATCCACAAGATTTTCTGCAGAATACCTCAAAACCAGCTATGCTCACCAGGGTCAAGAAGCAGTTATTTTCACATTGCAAAGTTATTTCATGCTAGCAGTTACTGTGTGTTCTTCTTTCTCTGAAGTGCCTCATTAGAGAAGACAGACTAATAGTCTGAGCTTGGCAACAGCAGACATAGTCAATAGTGGAGCAGGGTGAGAGGTCCCACTCCTTTTAGGAGCTGTGGGTCATCACTGATGGGAATAGGAAGTACTTATTTTAACTTACACAGTTATAAGGTAACTGGGAAAAAGGGTCTTTCAGCAGCATCGGGCTGTGAGATCTGTTGAGCTGGTGTGACACAGCTCACTCATGAAACCAAATTTACAGCTGCCAATAAGTTCTTTCCTAAGTCAGGGAGGCTCTATTTTTTTCCATTGGAATGGGAGCGTTAGTGGATATTTACTGTGACACACAAGCTGCACAGGCTGACAGAGCTCTGCACTGCCTCTCCTTGTTCTGTGCCAGCAGGAAAAGTGGTGTTGTTTGTCCCCACCAGGAACACACCGCTGACCCATCTCCCACCACCTCCTTCCCGATGTGTGTGTTCGGGTGGAACAATTTGGGCTGCACAGATTACACTTTCTTAATCCTTTAAGGTCAAGCTCCAACAAGAGCTAAGCATACAGCAGCTCCCAATACAATAACTTTTTTCCAACCAATTCAATATCCAACTTGAAAGTCTGGGCTGTGCTGCATTCTCCAAAAACTGACCTTGATATACTTATGGGAACACAATGGAATAGCTGTACTTGAGCTTGATTTGTCAGATACAGTCTATACCCTTTTTAGTTTTAATTGCATACCCTGTGTGTTCTTCACTTAGAAGGCTTTGTAGAGACTAGAAACCACTTACTAGCAAAAATAATGATTCTATGTTTTACAGATCAATTATTAATGTTTAAAAACTTTGTGCTATTTCTTCTTTAAATTATTTTCACTTACATAGTAACAGTAGAAAGGAACAATGCATCTCACAACAGAGCAGCCCTATTGACTGGGGAGAAACAGGTACTTCCCTAAATGCTGCTCTGCAGGGCTGCCAAGACATCTGTAAATAAGTTATGCTGTTGCACTTTTCTCTGTCTGATTTGCTAACAAAGCTTGCAAGAGTTTAAACCCATACCAATGAATATATTCTTTTGGATACCAAATCACTAAAACCATGGAGGCACAAGTTCTTAGGCATCCCTCATCTCCTAATTAATTTCAGTACTAATAAGTAGAAGGGTGTGCACACATATGCTTGTGCCTACATCCATTTCTGTATGTAAATATAGAATAACTAAGTAAACTACAACTCTTTGGCCCCAAAAGACATGACTAAGAAAGGAGTACAGTAGAAGTTCACAGTGTAAAATGACACACAGAAGGCAAATAAGAACTGATTGTTCACATTATATCACTTCAAGAAGTGATGGGTGTCATACAAAGCTAGCAGATACCAGGTTCAAAACAAAGATGTTGTTCTTCACATCATCTATTAATGTCACTGAACTCCTTGCTACAGGACATTGTGGATGCTAAAGGTTTACATGGGTTCAAGGGAAGACTTGAAAAATTCAGATAAGGGAAATCCATTGACAGTTATTAAATATAAAGGCATCAGCTCTGGTTCACTGAGCTGCAAATGGTCAGAGATTAAAGGAATACATTGGGAAAATATCACTTCACCATCAGCCTATGCCCAGTCAACTACTCTTATACTCTTCCATTAATTTTTGCTTTTGACTACTTGTCAGGGAGAAGCAAGGGCCTACTGCTCCTTAAGGGATGGACACCAAGGGGGATAACATGGCCAGCAGGACAGGCAAAACATCTCCAGCCACAGCCCATTCCCACAGTACCTGGGCAAGGTGGATAGGGCAGGTTCAACCAAGAGTTCAGACCATAAGGCAATACCATGGTGATGAGACAGGTCCAAGGTCAATAAGTCAATCCACATGTCAGGGCTAGGATCAGGTCCAGTGGTTGCCAGATAGGTCCACAGCAGCAAGACAGGGCTGAAGTCAAGTCAGGAGATCAGTCTGCAGGTTGAGGTCTGGACCAATGAGCTCTACAAACAGGTAGAGGCATTGCCAAGCTGGAGACTAGCACCTCTCCAACACAGCTCAGGCAGGAGCTGAGGGTCCCCAGGCTCAGCTTAAATAGAGCTGCTGGGGCCATGGGTGTGGGTGGAGGTGCCGGCTGAGGCCGATCAGGGCCAACAAGGCTTACTAAAGCCCTCATAGCCCTGACACCACTGCTGGAGAGGAGTATCTCTGGTCTTATCATGTGGTATTTTCCTATATCATGTAAATCCACGTCTGAACATATACATCAACAACTTACTGGCAGTGTGAAGCATCAACCTCACCAACTATTTCGACTGGAGGGACAATGATATGATGAGACCATTAATATTTAAGTAGATGAGGACCAAGCGCTGAAGATGAATAATCAGATCAACAGATCAATAGACTGCAATCATAGCACCTGTAGACAGGCATAGTCACTAATTAGCATTTCGCACAAGTCCACATATTCATGCTTCTGAGATCCAATAAAAGACTAATGCCTTGGCTTAAGTTGTGCTGTACAGTGTTAACCTTTTCCTGAACAGAAAAAGTTCTGAGACCAACTATCTTTTACTTTTCCTCCCACTGATATGTTTCATGTTATATTAAAAAGGCAGGAAAATATTACATGATTTTAACATATAGATTCATGGAAAGGAGTCTGAGTTGCCTGTTACAGTTACAGAATATGTATTATATTAATGGTTTTCAGCCTTCCATAAGGTGGACTAGATTTTAACGGACTATGGAAAGCCAGTCTTAATGTGAATCATGGACAATCATGTGAATCCCTTCCCCTTGCATCTCTGATCACACAACATACTCTGGCAGGGACAACAACATTTATGGAAAAATAATGGCAGTTATATCATTAATGTGTTAAGCTGCTGAAAATAAGAACACCAACACCAAACTATCCATTCTCTCTATGGACCACTGCTGATATATTTACTAACGTTGCTGAGCCATGGGAACATACAGTCCTGTACTTAATAACATGAGTCATTCAAATGGAAATTTTCTACTCTAAAATTTTATGACTCTAATTAAAAGCATTTAAAAAATCTATACTTGCTTCATGCTTTTTGTAACATCTTTGTTTTGAATATTACCTTTATGATATTTCCATTTATAGAATCATAAAGGGTAAATGAAATAATAAGAGTTCTACTTGCAAAAAAGGAAAGTTTATTGGCCTAAACTCATGGGTCAATATCCCACACCACATATCAAATTAAGAAAACAAGTCTTTTTCTTTTTTCCTACTGATGCAGTAGTGAACTCTCTTCTTAATTAAAAGTGCCGTTGCCATAATGGCAGTCCAGTGTGTCGAGATTTCTGTTGTGTTATTAAGTCGGGTAAACAAAGTGCATAGAAGAGTCTGAGGACTGAGCATTCAGAGAAATGCCTGGGTTTCTGTAATACTCAGCAGAAATGGATGACAATCATGACACTGTGTATCCTACCATGACAAGCTGTCTGTAAGAAAATGGATTTGGCCCATCAAATCCAGCACTTCATCTCCGTTCTGAAAAGTCTCTCAGAATGGGAAGGGAAAAAATGGAAGCAATGGACTGCAAGTGACAAACTGCAGAGGCAGTAATGACAGGGAGTCTAAAATATGCTACAGAAGACATTGCTGTATTAGCAACTCTTAGATGGAAATGGCAAGGCCAACAACTAGCTAGGAATGGAAGACTCATCTGAATAGAAAAAGAAATGACCTGAAATTCTACCCACAATTTGATCTGCAGCCAAAGCAAAAATGTAGTTTGCATTCGAAACAGTCAGTGCCATTACTGCAGTGTGTTTGCTGTTCTCTGGGCTTTTGGTTCCAGGCTGATGTTCTGTTTCCATAGAAAAAGCATTGTACCTCTACAGACAATAAAACCCATGAAACTAGTTATAAATGAGCATGGCCATAGAACAGCTCTCATTCAACAGCTTCTTGTTAGCTTGCATACTGCCTTTCTTGATTATTGCAGCTTCCGCCCCAGCCTGCCTTGGTTCCTGGAAGAATGCAGTGAAATGCAGTTAAGATTTTTATCCAAGAAAGTTTTTAGCCCTCGGCTTGCTACCACCAGCTCACTCTGGCAGACTTGAACTTATTTTCCTAATTCTGTACCAAACTGTCTGCACATGAAAACAAAGTGTATTATTTTAATCTATTATTGTATATTAATGATCTTATTATTATGGTCATTTTTCTTAACGACACACACTACATACAGATAGCTTTGCATGGGACAGCATAACTGAAGATAGATATGGTGGGTTAGTGGATGCTGGTGCTGTAGTGCGTTGTCTGTGCGGTTAGTGATGGTAAGATGGTAAGATATGAAGATAACTCCCAATACACATCATATTGTATCTTGCATTGTGTACAAGCTTACTCCTTCTGTCAATCAATAGTTCAATACTCTCAATATTCAATATTCAATATTCAATATTCAATACTAGATTGAATACTAGTTCAATCAATACTCTTTCTGGCAATAGTTTTATACATCTTAGTAATATACTGCTCCTGCTTCTTTTTCATTTTTCCTCCACTACTTCCAGCCACCAGCTCAGTGTTTTCTTTAAGACTCAACAGTTTCATAGACATTCAAAATACTGCTGCCATGCCATGCTCAAACAACATAAACCTAAAGCGACTCTGTTCCGGCTTTCCCAAACCGACCTTTTTCTGGCTTTCCTAATACACCTTATCTTGTTTGCATGAATCTCTTAGCTAGCGAGTTCATCAAGGAGGTGACTTCTGATTTCTGTCTGATTTAACCTCTGTGTCTTGCAGTCTCAGGGGCTCCTCAGGTTTGTGGCTGAGATGAGGGTTTTAGTGGGGATTAATGGGGTTGGAAAGGAAGAGATCTGGGGCAAAGTGGCAGAGGATTGGAAGCTGGGGTTTATCATGTTAAATTATCTTGCAAATATTAAAAAATAAAAGGAAGCTGGGGTTTATCATGTTAAATTATGTTGCAAATATTAAAAAATAAAACTTCATTGTTTTTACCATTTTTTCCTCTGTGTTAGATTTTGTGTAAATTACAGACATATAATACATGGTATATATAAATATAAAATACTATCATCTTGATTTATCATTTAAATATAGGCCCATCCAGTGAGTCAAGTTCTGAAAGGGACCTCTTATTTTCCTGTTGAGAACTGAATCCTTCTTCCAATTTAAAGTCTTCTATAGGTTAGCTGCTATGGAAGTCAGTCTACAGGAGAGCTCGTCAGCTCAGCGGCACTGCTCACATAGAGCATCCGACATTCATACTCTTTTTGTTCACTGCATTTCGCTGAACACCAGACAATGTAAAATATCTTTGCTTTAGCCCCTCGTTACGTGATCTTGGCCTCCCATAACACCACTCTCGTTTCACCAGAGCCCTAGTCAAGTCAAGAATTAAACATATCCTTTACAGGAACATTTTTCATGGAAAGTGAAAATTGTATCTAGAAGGCTCACTTGAAGAGATTAAATTAACTCTGAAACTTGTCACCTGCAAATACAGCTCAGCTGCTTCTGCTTCGTGTATTCTTACTGTTTTACAAAATTATCTACAGAGATAACCTTTGATTTCAAGAGATGATGGGTCTGGATCAAGTACCTGAATCTGGGGCAGACCATTAGAAACTCCTCAGCCCCAGCTCTGAGATGCGAGCAGCAGGACTGTCCGGAGTGTGAATAACTGCAATTTATATCGGGGTGATGGTGATGTAATTTGTGCAGCTGGGACATCACATGAAAGTCAAAGAAAAATAAGAAATAACACATTCATAAACACAGACACACACAGATTAACGGGAAGTTTCACCTCAGGAAATCATTGTGGCTCTCTGTTCCTCAGTAATGTGTCTGCAAATGTCACCCAGCAGCAATGCATCACCCCACGAGCAGTCCCAGAACACAGAGGCAACCAAAAGGGTGATGAGAAAGAGATTGCCAAATAGTTTTGAAACAAGTCAGGGGTTGGAGCCGTCGGGAGAAAAATTACGCAATAAAATAAACAGCTTTTGCCAAGAAAACCAAGACTCAGGGAGGAAGTTGCCTGTGCCAGTCCTGGCCACGGAGGAGAAAGCTGTTTCTCTGGGAAGGACAGTGAAGTCAGATTCAATATTTGCTTCTCCTCCTTGTCGACTTCCTTCTCTACTTAACGTCTCAGACAACTAAATTTGTCCAAGCTGGTGCTCAGACCCAAAGCTTCCCCTGTGAATGGTGTCTGGCTGCACACAGGCTGCACGTCTGTGTGAAACTACTGAACTAAATTTTGACAGGTATACGTGGCATGGGAGGATAATTTCTCTACTCCAGAGAAGCCCCATTTTTTTCTTTGACCTCACCTTACAGCAGAGCTCTGTGATCTGCCATTAGAAGAAAGACCTCTTTCATCTTTATCATAGACCAACAATCAGAGAAGGAAAAATCACAGGTCCAGGAAAACCTAATTCCATTCTCTGCTCCCTGTGAGCACACCTTCACTGCTCGCTGAAACGAGAGGAGGAGGGTTGGTAGACCAAGCTAAAGGGTGCACCTTTAGATACACCTAACAAAAGACACAGAGATGCATGGCTCTCCTATGAGAAATGAGAGCCTACATGGACCCATTGCTGCAAAAAGTCTCTGGAGTTTCATCTGCTGGTGTCCTGCTGTTTGCGTCCTGACCTGGAGCCTTCATGCTGGGGACCCTGCTTCACTTCTGGGGCCCTCTCAGCCTCAGACACTCTGCTGACATTACTGGCCAATTTGCCAATCAGGATGGTAATCACAAGTCTACAAGGAAATGAAGTCACAACAGTAACTGGAATAACTTCAGAAACGCTTTCCATGAGGCAGCAGGGACTGAAAACCATTACCGACAAAAGCTGAATTAGAAACAGTGGAAAACTCTGTATCTCATTACAAGTTGCCACAATATATGGATTAAAAGGATTAATCTGGTTGGTGGTGCCATATGCTGCTCCAGGTGGGCTGAAGAAGGATTTGGCTCGGTTGAGTACTCAGAGTTTTAACAGGTTAATACTGGCAAGTTTATTTAATACACTGAGCTCAGTTCCTGTTGGCTAATGTTAATGTTGGCACAATTAGGCTGATGAAAACACTGTGCAGATGTCCTCTGGTGATCCAGTCCCTCCCCAACACTTGTAACTATCAGATAATAAACTCTTTTTCCATGGTTGCTCTGGTTGGTGATTCACTGAAGATTACTTACACTAGTTCTCCACTTCCTTTTGTAATGTGTCTGGGCATCTTACCTAATTCAGTACTTTCTTCTCAGCCGCTCTTGTTATTGGCCAGTCACAATTTCTCCGGGAGTTCTTGCTGCTTGCAGAAAGCAGGACTGAGCTAGGAGCGCAGCATGCACACGGCCGACTGCCTCCCCGGCTGGGGCAGGGCTGCTCCGGGACTGCGGGGGGGTGAGCTCCAAAGCAGCAGTGGTGACTGGCACACTTCTCATCTCACTAGTTTATTTTAAATTGCTACAAATACTTCAGCTTGTTGGAATTTTTTCATCTTTTTTCTTTCTTTTTTTCTTCTTTCAGAGCTTTTTCTCCTAACTAAACTTGTCTTACTCCTATGTAACTGATTCCCATTAATATTTACTAAATATGACATTGAAACATGATTGTAAATTTAAGCTCCTGCCTTATTTAAGCCTCCATTTAGAATACTCAAAGCAAATCACAGTTTTCCTATTGGAGTTTAATTAATTTTTGTCCATTGTTTTTGCTTCTAACAGGTAAATTTTGCTATCTTACTCCTACTTTTAATCATGCTCACCTTTCCTATGATCATTGCTAATGAAAAATGAGAGGTAGATGTTGAAACAACAGTGGGTCCTTGTAGGTTTTTGTTGTTCAGTATTTGAGTGGACGTATGAAAAAAGCAATCCATAGAACAATTACTGGCTGTAAGAGCTTGAAGGCATGAGGAACAAAGACAAACCTGTGTTCCCCAAAGAGTGGTGGCATCACATGGTGGGAACACTCTTCTAGTTCTCTTGACAGCAACCTCTAGCATCAACATGAAGTCCAGAACAGATTTTAATTGCTCTCCTTGCCCCCACACCTGCTCTTTTCCAGCTCAGGCAGAAGTTCTGAGATTCTGGACCATTTCAGCATTTTAGCATTGTTCTGCAAAGGCCTGTATCTACTGGGTGGAAAGTAGACTGTAAAAGGGTGCGTTGGAAGCAGTTTTAGTCCCCTGGCTATGTCTGGAAGGAGGAATGTGGATTTCATAGCATTCAGACAGCTCCTCAGCCTGGGTGTGTTGTCTGCTCAGTGCCCAAGTTCCAGGCTTTTCTCTGTATTTTCGTTTTATAGAAAGGAAATTTGTACGTGTGGGCCAGATTAAAGTCACTGTGTGGTATAATCAGATTCTGGAGCAGGATAATCAAGGACCAAGACCCTGGGACATCCAGTGGTATGTCCCCACAGCTCAGCTGAATTGTCACCTGGTAGTAGTCCTTACTGCCTGGAGGGGACGAAGCCCTTGATGTGATCTGCAGAAACCAGGCTGCTCCTGTGGTGCTGACTTTTCTCTTATTTTCAGCTGCTAGAGCATTTTAAATCTGCCTTTTCCCAGTATTACTCCTCCATGCAAGCCCCTGCTTTAGTTGCCATAGGGATGGCTTGTGACTGCGACTGGCAGGGATCTCAAGGCCATCTCTCTGGTGATGTGATGTCTGCTGTCAGTGAGTGAAAGCCCTTACTCATTTGCATTTCACAGCTACAGTGATGTTTATTGCCAGGATCAGAGCAGATGAAAAGAATGATTTGTTTTACTTAATTTTTTTTTCTTGCAGGCCAGTTACAATTCTTTTTATATTCTCTTTTCATAGAAGTCAACATGAATCAAGCCTAGAAACAAGGCAAGGAATATGGTGTTGACCTTATCTCCAATCTAAAGATGTCATACAGATTTTCAAGAAACATAAAGCCTAGGGAATTGATCTGTGCATGGAGGGAATCAGAACTGATCTGTGCATGGTGGGTGGTAGTGGTCAACTGTGCACTTCAAAAGGCATTCTCACAGAATGGCATTAGTCATTTATACACGATAGAAAATGAGGAAAGCAGCCTTTCTTCCACTGCATTGTTTTAGTTTGCAAAAGAGTATGTTGACAGCATTGTTTCTTAATTAAAAATATTTTGAGCGTGAGATGTGATGAATATGAACCTCTAAGAAGAGAAATAAAGTGAATATTCTAAGAATAATCCAAACTATGTGTGATTTGTGTTTCAGCAAACAGTTCTGGGGAATTTGTCCTTATTTGTTAAACAATACTATCTAGATAGAAACATAAATTAAATATCCCACTTTTCTGTAACGCTTTTCACTATAACAACTCACCGGTGCTGAATCTGGCACTACAAGAGCCATGTGCTTTCCCAAGGACCTCTGCCGTCTTCTCTTGCAGTAGAATGGGAAACAGGAGGTTTTGTTTTGGCAGTCTTGAGGAAGGGAACGCATTTCCCCTTGATGCCTCCTCCCCAAAAGTTAGCAGTTAAGTGGAATTTCCTTCTGCAGAGCCACTGCACACAGGAAGGGCAGGGACGAGACCAGATTGTGAGGCTGAAAAAGAAAAACCAGGGATCAGCTGTTTCAGCATGCAGCAACCCTTCTTCACAAGACGAGGTAAAGGACAGTGGACACATGCCTATATGCCCCATGGCATCCCTCCCACACTGATTTTGTAGGCATCGTTAATGTGAGTGCAGGAGAAAGCAATGAATCTTAATAATGCCTAGTCCAGGGAAGGCTGAATGAGTTTTGTAGTTGAGTGGTTTTAGCTGAGCTCTTCCTGGAGGAAGAGTGCAAATTCACATACGCTTTCGATTAGGAGTTGGTCTTCCACATGAGTCTCTGAGATGATGGAGAGGACAAAGTGTAACTGGAAGAATGGATATTATTAGTGACCTCTGAAACCATCTTTCAAACTTCTTTCAGATTAATTCTCCAAATTAGCTTGGCAGAGAGTAGGGCTGCCTTCCATTTCTTGTCCATCTGAGCGTATTTAAGACAGGCCATGTCTAAACTACAGGACCAGCAGTGCTTTCTAATTCTGGATTACATCCAAGCATGCAACTTTCTACTTTCTTCCCCTATATTCTGGTCTCCATGGGAAGGAAATGCAGGCAATTACTCTCTATGCAGGTTTCCAATTGAGCAAGACTGCACGAAAAATCTGTAAAGAATATTTCGCACACAGTCTACATGTTACAGAATCAGCACCGCCCCGTCCCTCTTGTGAAAAAAGTTGTCATCATCTCTCTGTCACTCCCTGCCAGTCTTAATCATTGCATTTCCCTTGTATCTTTTCATTGCTTTCCTACTGCATTGCTATCTTTGATTTTTCCGCTTCTCCATCTCATTTCACCTCCTGCTCCACCCTGCTTCCCCCCTTGCTCCCCTCAGTCTTTACCATGCTACTCCTCATGTGGATGAAAAATCCTAACTGAATAGGCAGGGTCCTGCCAAATAGGTGGGAAGGACTGACAGAGAATAACTGGATGTACGGACAACTGCAGAGTCTTACAGTGCTGCCTGTCAGCAAGTGGCAGACAAACAGAGGCTGAGTCGCATTGTAGAGTAGAAAAATGATGCTGTACCAATGAATCTGACACCAAGACTGCTAAGGCTGAATTGAAGAGCTTCAAAACACCCACGCTATCGAAAATGGGTTCCACTGATTGATTTAGAAAGACAAAAAGCTTTCAGGCTTGACAAATCAAAATGCAACAGCTACATCCATGAGAAATAACATGGCTGAGTACAGTACTTGAAACTTCATGAGATGTGCTTGTCCTGCTCCTGGTATGTCTGTGTGCGCTACATCCTCGAAAACTGTGAGGCCCTTGTGAAGCAGGAGACATACAGTAGAAGAAACATTTGTATAGTGTGTGACTCATGGAAACAAAACTGTCCTTGCAATTAAAGTCCAGGAAAGCATCCTAAAACCCCTTTGACTGAAGTATCTTAGGATACCCAGTGTATGCTCAGTAACTGATACACGGCTGCTAACCTCAGGCTCTGGGCTGTTTCTGAATCCAGATTGCACAGTGCTTGAATAGAAAACTTGGTAAAGGCATTACAACTTTCCATTGAGAGACTTCACATCTCACTGAGAGGTCGATTTACATTTTTAACCCTACTGACTGTTGACGTATTTGCTCTAATAGTGTTCGCAGACAAACCTGGGACGCTCTGTGGCTAATAGTGCCTCCTGATTTCCTGTGGATTGCTGGCGCTTTGAGTAGACATTTACCAGCAGCTGGGAGCTTGGAGATACAGCATCTATTCTTTCCTTTCACATTTGCCTACAGAGCTGTAAATGTCAAAGCCTTTCAAGTGCCCCTCAAACAAAACGAGTTAGTAAATCAGCAAATGTGGCACCGCACACACTCATGCGGTGCATGTTAAGCTACTGTACTTCATTCACTTCTTTATCCGACGGCTCCGTGAGAAAAGAGAGCTTGCTGAGGCACCGAGATGCCTTAGTAATTTTGTTTGTTTTTTCACATGGCTACTGTTCTTGTTTTGTTTTTTTTCCAAAAGCTGCGTCAGATGTGCTTAGCATTCAACTCAACTAGATACATTGGATGAAAAGGCTATTTTCTCTTCACTGATGAAATATAATTGAACCCACTTATAATGAACTCACATACCAAATAATGAAATTCCATTTATGTGACCAGGGCTCTTTTCCGAACCCCACATTTCCCATTCCCCTAAGGGAATGTTTTATGTGTGTTTCCACCAGTTTCACTGAGATCACAATTTGGCACATCAGCTTTGCTTGAAAATGCGAGTTCTTCATTGTCTCTATACCAGAGAGAAGCAAGTTTGTAAAAAGAAAATATAAAGAGTAGGAGCAGTTTAATTAGCAATCAGTGTTATTTGCAAAAAGCCCCAGTCTGGCTTTGCCGAAGAAACCATTTCTTTAGCACATAGTTTTTCCCAGTCTTCTCTTTTGTTTCATTATTCCATTTCACCGCGACTTGTGGTTTACTGGGTGTCTTCTTTACCTTCAACCTGTTTAAAGTTATCTACTGCAAATTCTCCAGGAAGCTGCCAGTTTTGGCACAGCCCTGCAATCTATTCCCTTGAAAGCCATAAGGGCCTTGTTAAGGAGCAAAACAGCGTAAGGCAAACATTTGTGTTGTGTCTTTGGGGCTCCTGCAGAGATAAAACTCTCCCTTTGGTTCAAATATGGAAAGATGTCCCCAACCTCCTTTACGTGCAAACGTTGTGGATAAGCAGGGTACTTAGCCAAAAAGTCTCTGCATGACCTCATGTGCGTATCTGGAGAATGTCAGAACCGCTCGCTGAAGATAAGGAAGAAGACTTGGCCCCAGACAGGGAAGATGTGGAAGGAAGGGTGGGCTACACTGTCTATACATGCTGGATTTTAGGAAATAAATAAATTTATCATGCACTTATTCAAATCTGACTGCCTAAAGCCAGGCATTTCTGTTCCTCTGAGCTCTGCCCCAGGGGAGCTGGTGTGCGAGAAAGTCAAACCAAGTGAAGGGGGCTTATTTTTTAAACTGAGTGATATGCTTTTTCTGAGGTGGCATTAACCTGGGAAATTTGGGAACTCAGAAAAAAAAACACTTAAATTTGACCACGCTGCCACTGCCTGTTACCAGCCCAGCATTTTCATCAGCCAGGGTGAGGTCTAATCTGGGAGCGGGCTGCTCACAATCAGAGACCCGTGGTTCAGTGGAGCCACGGGACTTTATCACAGGATCATTTTGGGGGAGGTTCTGATATGTGACTGCTGTCTGCTTTTGGTCTCATACAGGAATAAATGGGTATTTAAACCATGTTTAAAATGAGTATCATCAGCGGGTATATGTGTCAGGGCCTCATGTGGACTTAATGGTCCCGAGCAGCCTCACCTGGGACCTCATCCACACCCTGACCATGGGCCCTGGACCCTATTTAAGTTCAGCCCAGGGCTTTTCCTTCCTGTCTGAGCTATGCTGCAGGATTGTTGGGCTGCAGCCTTGTTGTTGCCCGTGTTCCTTGGACTGATGCTGTAGGTAGCTGTCTCCTGGATGGCCCCTTGCGTGTGCATTGCAGCTTATTTGGTCCTATCTCCTTTTGCTCCTGACTGGGCTCTTTGGGTGGCCCCTGGACCTGTTAATTCCTTGCTGGCTCTGGCTGCTGTGCTCAGGCTCTGTGGGAGTAAGGCAGTGCCCTCGCTGGGGTTGCCCTTGGTTCCCTTCCCTCAGGGAGCGGCTGGAGCCCTTGCTCTAACAAAACTAAACTATCTTATGTGTTGTTTATGTGCGTTGTCTTTTCAGGAAATAAAAAAAAAAAAACCCTCATGAGCTGGGAGGTGAATTGCTTAAATCAGCAAGGAGTTCCCCCTGACTGTCTTGTTGATAGCCCTCTTATTCCTGGGAGACCATCTCTTCATCCGTGTGAGCAAGAGCACATGAGCTGACCCTGTCTGCTTCAGACCTCAGGTTCTGAGAAAGGGCACCAATTTTTTGAGCTCTTCTTAAGCCAAATGTAATATATAATAGTTTTTGACTTATATGGCACCTCTTTCCTGCTCTGAGATGTTCATTCTGACAAAGGGACGATACCTGAATACATATTTCCGTAGCTGTCACCCTGCTTTCCCTAAAAAGCAAGTTTCCCGCTATCTAACTGATTTTTTTTTCAGTTATAAAAATTACTGTTAGTAAATCTCTTGTAGGCATGGACTTTAACTTTTGGAGTGAACAAATAATTCTAGTTCACAAGAAATTTTCATCTTACCAATTGAAGCAGACAGCTATGTGAGTAAATCCTAGCCGCTCATTAAAACTGCACTGTGGCTCTAGCTGGTGACAAACCGTGTCTGTCACACTAAAGACAAAAGTGGCTGTACCTTTGTTAAAGCACCGTGTAGGCCAAGGAGAGCTATTGTTAGTATATATATATGCTAATCTGAGAATGAAATTCAGATGGAGACAAAGAAAGGCTGGGAAGGTGTCTGGGAACTCCCCCACCCTTTCTGGCTATAGTCTGGAAAAGTGTATGGATTGCTGGATGCTGCTTCCCCAACACCTGTGACCACAGGGGAGGCAGCAATAGGCAAGACCTTCAAGACTCACCTAACTTATTTTTCTTAGGCTCTCTGGCTTTTCTGAAGTATCCGTTTATTGGTGCTGGTCTCTAATTGACCCCTCATCACATTGGGTTTCAGATCAGGGTGAGGCAGGTCAAGTCCCTTATTCCTCGTCTTCCTTTGGAGTTTTCTTGGAGATTAGACTAGGTGAGCTAACACGCTGGCTGAATTCACTCTGGTAGGTGATTTATTACTAATATCCAGGGAAGGAGCACTTTGGAGGTCCTGCTGAGATGATACAAATGTAAATGGTGTACAAAATAAAGATGGAAGATAGTGGCAATGCCTAGCAGTAAGCTGTTACCTCAGAGCAATAGTCCACTTGGGGTCTATGCCCAGGAGTTTCCTGGTCTCAGTGTTTTACTGCAGTTAAATAGAGCTTTAGTAGAAATCCTGACAGCGGCTAGTCTAGCTTCAGGCAAGAGCAAGGCTGAGCTTCTTTAAATCAGTACTAAAGAGGGATATTAGCTGCTGATTATCAATCAGCAAAGAATTAAAGCGTGAGGGTGAATAAGTATTGCTTGTCTTTTAAGATTAATTAGTTGCTGTGTCCTGCAGCCTGGCTACTGAAACCACTGGGAGCTGCAGACAGGTTTCCCTGCAGACGTGCAGCTTCCCCCACGCCTCGGCAGGGGCTGGGAATTAGAGTGGCAACTCTCACTTGAGTTTCAAAGAAAATTACATAGCACTTCAAACTAAGCATTGCAAGCAAGGATGAAGGGCTGTTAGTTATTGCCATGATGAAGCTAATCCAGTCCTAAGGAGGATAAAGGGTTGCTTAGCAATACTTTAGCGATGACTAACAATGTTTTACCAGGCTTTTACTGTTTACTAAGACTTTAATACTGGCTCAGTAGGTTTTTTTAGCAGAATGTTTTTACTATTTTTGTAATGGTGTCCCCTCTTGAGAAACTGTCAAACTCATCACGTATAATGAGCAGGCAGCAGTCAGCAAGCATTTGATTGTTGATCATGTGTTGATTTTTGGCCTGACCTCATTAAGATTCCTTATCTCTACCTTCTCTTTCCCTAGGAGTTCTTAAATTAGCTACAGAGATTAGATTATTTAAGTGCTTTTCATATAAATGCCTCCTAGTCTGTTTATTTTTCCTAAACCACCCCTTGTCCATGTGGAAGCTCATTTCTGGTACTTAAAGGAGAGGAGTACTGGGGAAGAGATTGTCTGAACCAGTCCAGAGTCACATCTCTCGGAAAACTTTATTATGGTCTTCTGTGAAGCCCTTTAACAGGGCAAGATATATATTGCTCCATTTAATATTCCTCACTAGCATAACTATTAAGAAAAGTTGCCTTCTTGATGGCAAGAGGCTACTGTATACTGTACAGTATATTCATATAATTTCCATAAAATCATGTATTGAGGGCCAAGTGCTTCATGCTTTTTGGTATTCAGTTGAAAAATACAAGCAGACACCAAATAAACTGGTCCTCTTCTCTGCTGAGGTATCTGAGTCATGGCTGTCACTGTAGAAAATGTATAGTAATATTTTGGGGAAAGGAAAACACATTAAAGCTGAGGAGTGCATCTGGATTCTTTAAGCATTCCCCTTGGCCGTATCTACACTTCAGAGCTGATGCTATCAGGGGAACCAGTAACAACATGGTAATCCCCAGCAAAACATAGCTCACATTTTAACTGTGTCCAGAGACTACTGTGCAAGCAAGCGCCTTTGTGGGGCTTCATTACGCTGTGCAGATGAGCCCTGCGTGTCTCACTGCCCCAGCCCTTTGGTCCAGGCAGCCAGAGCCTGTTAGCTCCCCTGCATGAGAGCCAGAGCCTTTCTGCTCCAGCTGGGAAGAGGGATCCCATTTAATCAGAGGTGTGTGTAGTGGAGGACCTGTGGCAATAAGGTGGGTTTCCATATGTTCACAGCCAGCGTTCATATAATAGCCATGTATGAGTTTTCACTTTGGGAGCTCTACAGAAAACAGTACTGTGGCATGACTGCTGGGGACTTTAACAAACCCGCCTACGTGGGATACAGCAGCCCCGCAGAGGATGTGAAATTCTGAATAACTGTGTATCTCTCTTGCTTTGCATACATTAAGCAGTTGTTATATTGATTGCTATGAGACGGGATGTATCTCTAGTCTTGTGAACAGCAGTACCATTTCCAAGACTCTGGAGGATGCAGTGTCTCTCAGTCATTCAGCTCCATTATCTGTGCAAATTGGGAATGAAGAAGAGAGATAAACTGAACACATTACTAGAAGCTGCTGATGCTTGCTCTGTGCTGAGATTCTGTTTTTAATTGTCACAGGAATTTATGTATCTCAGATTACTCAGCTGGGTCCTGATTTCTTTCAGCACTGCTAATTCCACTAATTTCTTGAATTTCGGCATACTTAGAAAAAGTGCTGAACTGAAGGTCTAGGAACTGAACTGGGAGAAGGTAGCACAACAGTCACCTTGGTTTGAGATGTGGCACATAGTCTGGCGTGGTTTTGTGGATCTGTGAGGAGGGCACAGGGGCTAAGACCTTCCCCTCTTGGATTCAGTGAGCTGAAACAGTGCTCTAAGTGTACCCAGCACTGTGCCAGCTGCCCTGTCACCCGTTTGTCATTGCACTGAATCACCTGGGGAAGGTTTGGTGGCTAGACACTGTGGAGCACAAAGTCAGCTCTGCTCTTTGATGTTCCTAGAGGGGAAATGAAGAAAGCATGTTCTCTTCTGCGTTTTCTCTAAATTCATAGTCTAGCTGTAATCTCAATAGCACTGACATGGAAAGGAAGAATGAGAATGGACTTTGAAGTTAAAATTCAGGTTTTGTTTGTTCACAGCTGTATTATGAATATTACCCCAAAATCCAGTTACAAAAACCTCTGAATTTTGCAGACATCACTTGAAATCTGAATGTTGGTCCTCTAAAACCACGACTAGACAAGAAAAGTCATCTTTGATCCTTTATCAATGCTGTCAATTAGAGCCTAGAGGATAGCAAAGAATTAGTGGTGACATTTCTAGTGAGCTGTTAGTATCTGAGTACCCCTGAGACTCCTTCAGGCTTCTTAAAATTGGAAATAGCTCTTCCAGTTTAGATTTAAACAAGAGAATCACTTTATCGCTAACCTCATAGCACTGTTACTTAATGATGTGAGCTCAGTGTATCAACACAGCCGTTTCACTTGTATTTTATTGCTGGTATTTTTATAAGGTATTTATCTATCTGTGGGAATCCTTCAACACAGCTATTTCTGCACGTCTGCTTTTAGATAGCCTCATTAAATCAGTATTTTGGTGCCTTCTTGGTATGTGTAGACTAATAAAATCCAACATATTCATCTTTTCTACTCACTTTTTCCAAGTCTGTCTTTCTCAATGGCCCTCAGTGAGTACAGATGTCTGACATTGAAGGTTTATCAGACGCTTTTCTAATACTCTCTGCTATATCTGACTGCAATCAGTCAATAATATTTATTACTTCAATGTAAGGCTTCCTGAGCTTAGTAGCTGTGAGAGGAAGGGAAAGCCACACAATAACAGCAATATGTGTGAGACTTAGCACATTCCCAGCAAAAACAAACCTCCACTTGGGAAGAAGGATGATGATGGCACACTCCATAAAATAAAATCAAATTTGGGGTAGGTTTTCTGGTACAAGCCTCCTTGTACCAGAAAGGCAATGAACTATGATAATTTGGGAAGTCTCACTCAGCAGGGCTCAGTAACAGGGGTGTCTGCAGCAGTGTCAAGCTCCAACTCCGTTTGGGATCTGGGGTTTGTGTTTTTCTGTCTTTCCCCTCCTTAGAAATGTAAAGATAAGAGAAGCATCTGCACCTAGCACAGGGGTAACAAAAAGCATCACTAAACTTTGGTGATTTGCCTGGGTGGGGTACCCAGAGACAAAGTGTTGGAGGCTGCCTAAGGTTTATATACGGGTGCCAGGCATCCCCCGATGCTCCTCATTGAACCTCACTGGCAAAAGGGTTGGGAGACTGATTTTTTTAAAATAAAAAGGGGGTTTCTCCCAAGTAGTTTTAGGAAAGGGGGGAAAATGGCGGCGGGGAGGTGCTCTTTTCAAGAGAAGCAGGTAGGTGAGGGAGGAAGAGGCAGGAATGCTCTCATAATGAAGTATTCCTTTTTTACAGGGATCTCCTGCCTATACAGAGAGCAACAAGCTTCAGAGCAGAGGACTAGACATGCAGGGAGGGAATTTAATCCCACAAAGGTAGGAAAATGTGCTTGGGGTATGTATTATTTGTCTAGCTTTTTATATTTCTTGTGCTAGCCGAGCTGCGTTTGTTTTGGAGCTGGTCCACCAGCTGTATGCGTGTCACATACCTTTGCCCTGCAGCTCGGAGCGTGGGCAGGGCGGGAGCCCTCCCAAAGCACAAGACTGAATAGTTTGGATGATTTAGCAAGCTGAATCATCTCACCAAGGGGTCAGACAGGCAAGGTGCAAGGAAATTGGTAGGAATATTTGGCTGGGACCAGCACTGCTTCTTTTGGTGACACTGAGCTGTTAACGTGACTCAGGTACCTCATGACACCTCACCCTTAGACACCAGCACTGGGGTGAGGAACAGAGGGGAAAGTCTAAGACAGTAGAGGGCCAGTTTCTGATTCAGACCAAGAGACAGTATTTAGTCTCAAAACCAGCAGACTTGTTGGGAAGTTACTGCACGGCACCCGTTTGTCCAGTCACTTAAGACCTGCCCATCTCTAGGCATGCTTCAGCTATATTTGATATTTTCCCATTCCATTATGCCACTGTTTTGGGAATTTTACTGTAAAACCCAGTCAGTGAGGTAATCCAGGTTAAACTGTGCTACCTTCCACCCTTGTTTTGAGGCTTTTTCCTGAGGGTTTTCTCAGACTGGAGCATTTCTGTATCAGTGCTACCAGCCCAGACGGCTGTGGACTGTGGCAGAAATCATTAAACTGGCTTTGCACTGAAGAAACCATTCTGTGTAATTATATTCCGGTTATAAAAGGTAGCTAGAATGCATCTGCTGAAGCTAACTCTAAGTTCAACCAGGGCAGACACTCCAGCCTGAGGAATTTTCCTAGAGCTTCGTGAGATTAATTCCCCCATGCCCCAAGTCATCCGGGAGGTGGATCCCTTCAGGGGTCAGCACATCCAAATTGTGGGTAGAAATGGGATTACTGAGGTTTTATTCAGCCTAGCTAGTCACTGGGCTGTGTGTAGGAAAACAGATACATTGGGTTAGTTCCACAGGGCAAAACCCCAACCCAGAGAGCGGAGACCAACAGCACGGTGATAGCTGTGGAAAAGCTTCCATGTGTCTCCTTCCCTTTCGAAGCAATCCTGTAAGGATCTATTTAAGCCCTCTGAGACGGGCCTTGAGGTAGTCCTCCCACATAAGAGCTAATTTTACTTAGAGTTCTTGTTCTTGCTTGCCACCAGGCATCTTGTGATAAGAGTGGTGCCACAGTTCAAGGTGGAAACTTCTCACCTTGCACCATTCTTGTGCTGAAGATAGTCATTGCTGAGGCTGAGGGGAGGTTTCCAATAAGGACAGAGGTACCAAAAGAGCCTCTCCTCCCTACTCTATAAGCAGAATTCAGCTGCTGCTGACATCTTCCCCCTCCAAGAAATTGAGGGTATAATTCTTGTGTTTCTCAGTTTCTTGGCTTTAGCCTCTAGCCTGTGGCAAACCTTGGCATCATCAGTCCCTCCTCTGGCAATTAGGAGTTAAAAGAAGAGTAAGATCTGCTTAGCCTTCCCCAAGAGCAGCTGTAAACACCCACCCAGGGTGGGTGCTGGGCTCTGTTTTCAGCCAGTGCCACCCTAAAGCCTCAGTCCTGGTCTTAAAGCCCTGGAAAGAGCCAGGATTTCAAACTTTTCCATCCTGTACCTGCTTTCTCCTCCTTTGTTCTTGCTTCTTTCTGTTGCCTAGCTCAACATCTGGGGCTTTGGGCCTTCTATGAAGTGCGTGACTTCTGCCATGTATGGAGACTCCAGTAACTTAGCATTACTGGTGTTGATGGGAATTCACCCTGGGAGGCAGACACCTAACAGCCAGGCACTCTGGTATCAGCTATGTGGGCATCAGTTTTCTGCTGGGTCTGAGCTTCCGTAAATGGGCCAATTATTAGCTGAAGTCAAAGTAGAATATTTCAGTAGGATAGGGATAAATCTCATAACTTGTAACTTGCAGGGAAAAGAAAATGTTATACCAGCTTTGCAATTGGTTTGTTTATTTAATCTGTGGAGTAGGTGCATGTTTTTCTCCTTGAAGGCTATTCACACAGTAGAGAAGTTACTGTAACTAAAAGTTTTCAGAAGACATGCATAATATTGCCAGGGTTTTGAAATTACTTTCTTTCTGAGGGTGTACATATACCTTGTTTCGAAGAAACTTTACAGGAATCAGCTTCTTCAGATTCTGATTCATCAGCTGTTGCCTTCAAAGGAAGGGCTTCTTGTTTTAAGAAAACAAGGCTATTAACTAATGCCTTTACTTTTCTTTGATCTTTGCCAGCAAAATTTCTTTCTTGAATTTCTTCTGTAGTCTTTCTTCCATATACAGTTTGTGGCATGCTCACTTATTTGTTCCTGGATTAGTTTCCAATTAATTATCAGAGCCAGTTACAAAAATTGCCATCCAATATCATAAAAAGGCAATTTTTGTAGAGCTGTAAAGTCAGGCAAACACTGTCTCCTTTCATGTGGTTTGGCTTTAACCTAAACTGCCCCGAAGGTAAAAGATGAGAGATGAACTGCTCCTTACTCTGACGGGCATTTACAGTCAAGTCGGATGTTAAGACAAAGCAGGAAACACTTTGTCAATAATAAATCAGGTGTCCTGGAGGAGGAAAAGGTTGACGGGGGCTTCAGTGATGTTTTCTTCTCTGTTATTAGTACCTGCACGGTAGGATTAATGTTCGATGTTTTCTGAGGTGAGTCAAACATAAAAGCTTGAACTTGGATGGAAGTGTCATGATTTGCTCAGAAGCAAGTGCCACAGCCAGGCAGGCAGCATGGCGTGGTGGTGAAACGCCCGCACGACTCCCCCAGCAGAACCAGACATGCTCTTAGCTGGGTTGGGGAATGTGAACTTGTATAACCTCCCTGTGCACAAAGAAACACAATTGCACTTCACATGCTTGAAAATATGTCCCTTAACTGCTAGTTTGTTGAGCCCACGTTTCCAAGCCTTCAGTAAAATCTGTAAGCACTGCATATTTGGTAACCACAGCTTCCTTAGTGTTTTTCCTGTATAAGGATTATTTGGCTTCGCTTATTTACATGATGTACTATCAGAATTAAACCCCTCCATCTGTGCGAGGAGCAAGTGGTCTCAGGTCAGTTTTCTGCATTGAATGCGTGTCACGGCAGTTGGATCCAGTCCTTCCCCTCACAAACGTTCGCACTGTTATCACCCTTCCTGCTCTACCATTTACAGCCATACAGTAGCTGGCATATTTTAGTAGGCTGCTCGATCTCCTTTGCTCTGATCAGAGCAAGAGTTGGCAGCACTTCATTTTTGCTTTCCTGGTTGCTACCAGAAGTGGAGCTGCGTGGGTGACAGTGGTGGCAAGGTGTCCATGGTAAACATTTGAGGTGAAAAACATCTAAAGCAAACACAGCCCAGAGACATGAGGATGGCCTGTGGAAAGCTGGAGCGCTGCTGCTAATACTTTCCTCCTGACTTGATAAATGGTAGATTTTATTCTCTAGAATGATATATCTAGTGCTAGAGTTATCTTTTTTAAACACAAGCAAAATAACCTGTGCCTCAGTGCTGTTGCACTATTTAGCAGGACAAATCAGGATCTAAGGAGACATGTTTTTGAAGAGCTGGAAAAGGGCAACAGACTGGTAATATCACCTGGAGTTGCTGTAGCAAAATCTTACATGGCATCTTCATTAGAGCCCCTGTAGTATTAATTGCTCAGAAAACTCATTTGTAGGCAATGACAGTTCAATAAGGAAGCATGCTGAACTGGAATAGAAATTATAACACTTGCAGAGAAAAGAGCTTTTGTATGTTGCTGCCCACACGAGCAGAACTGCTGACTAGAAACCCAAGAGATTAAAAAGGTTATCGGGCAGGAGTGTGCTGATTACGTGCCATAAAGCACTCGGTTCAGCTGAGCAGACCATCACCCACTGTAATTTTGCCTGACTAATGATTATAGGTTTAGGCTTTAATTCTGCCGTCTGCTCTGTGTGCAGATGGACACCTGCACTGACTGCAGCCAGATGAGAGGAGGAACCCGCACCCAGGAGTGATTTTGTTTTCTGAAACGCCTCACAAATTTTTCCTTTCTATTTTGGTAGAAATGCCTCTAAGCATCTCTAAGCTTTATCAAGTGAATGAGATGATAGTTCAAGACTGTGGTTAACCAAGACTACTGAAAACAGCGTTACTGTTTCCAAAATCTAAGTAACATTAATGTTTCCATAAATACCATATAGCATTTCCACACAGTTGAGAAACTGTAGTTGAATTATGGAAAGTGAAATTGTAACACAGGCTTACGTAGGTCATTAGCTATCAGGGTTGCCAGACTTCCCTCGTCTGGAAGAGATAGTATCTTGGCTTGAACCATAGTTATTGTCTCTCTGGGCAGAAAGACCTTAGGAGGTTAGGTTGGCTGAAGCTGCAAGGAACTTTCCTTTCCATTTCTTGTAAGGAGCTAGTGGATGAAAAGTGTAAGCAGCAAGGTAAAGGATTGCAGGATGATGCTGACCCTGAGCCACAGGTTGAAGAGTGGGGAGTAGAGTCAGGGAAAGGACAGTGATAGCTGTGCAGGAGACAGATGGGGAGATTGGGTGAATGGAGGTGGTGGGCTGTTTAACAGAGAATGAGTCCAAGTCAAAAGTGACCCACAATCGGGAACGTTTGGAGCAATGCTGTGAGTTGTAGGAATCAAGGACACAAGTCCATGATCTCGTGCCTGGAAGGTCAGTGCTCAAATCTGTAGAAGCATCAAGTATGGGTCAGTGAGCTGGGACTCAGCTTGAGTGTGAGTGCCAGCCTGACACACAAAGATAAAGGTTTTCTTCTTAAAAGTAATGCAACAACCCAAATAATCTTTCTACTTTGCTTTTGTAAATTAAGGTATTTTCTGGGGTATAAATATAAGCCAGTGTCTGAGCAGGCAATGGAAAGACTATAGCTTCATCACTTCAAGTGATATACTGGCATTCACGGATTAAAAACATGGTTTTACAGCACAGTTGTAATTCAGATCCCATCCAACTTGTAATGAATCCTGATTATCTTAGTACTAGTTACAGCACCTGTGTCAGGCTGAGTTCAACAGCATCACCTGCGTGTCTGCTGCTAGGTACGTGCTGAAGTATTTTGTTGAGTCAGGGCCTTTATATCTTTCTATATTTTTAGGTCAAGCATCTCATTTTAGGTAAGTGTCTAACCATTACCTTCCACTTTTACCTTTGCATGTATGCATGATATAAGTTTGATGTCTCAGTAAAATGGATACCACCTGTAGTCAAATTCAGTTGCAGTGAAATCACGGCACTGCTCAGACTTAATAGCAAAATAAGCTTTTCTGGTTCTTGAGGGCTGCTGAGAACCCTTTACAACAGGGCAAGATAAGACCCTGTGTGCAGCCTCTTACTGCAAGCGGTGGGCGAGGATTAATCCATTCATTTTGCATCAAATCCAACTGGAAGGACATGTAGGATCTAGAGAGGCTTTGCTGCCGGAGGACAGCTTTCATGGTGGAGGCAAATACCAAAGCCTGTATCTAGAGTCTGTATCAGCTGCTACTGCTTTGTTTTGAAAATTTTCTCCTTGTCAAGGGCAGATTCTTTAAATTTATGCTCTGTACAGGGGTGCCTGCTGTCAGTACTGTCCTGTGCAGGTGTTAATGCTGACATTAGGCTTGGAAATTTCCTTCGTTGCTCAGCAATACATGTTCTGCCGTATCTTTCTGACGCAACCATTAAATTAACAGCTTCCTTTAAGTGCACTGGAGGTCAACAGGATGTCAAAACATAAAACCAATTTTCTTAATGTCAGCATAGAGCCTTTGTTATCCCTGTTAGTCACAGTGCCAAAATCAAAAAGGTGTTTCTTCTCACAGGGGATCTCATCCCCAAACTGGTGTAATTGGTCAACACCCTTCCACTGATTCCCATGGCTTTGGGGTCAGCCCTTGAGCATGGAACAGTTTGACCCTCCTGGGTAATCTAGAAATCACATTTGGAAAAGCTAATTCAATGGTGGGGTTTTTTTTCTGGTGTTTATAGTTATTGAGCAGATTAATGCTGGTAAATATTAAATAGGGTCATCTGGAAAGGGATAAGCACTCTAGCTTTTGCCAACAAACCACTTAAGCACATGCTTAGAGATAAGCACACATATTAAGGTACATGGAGTTGCTCATAAGCTTGGTGTTGAGCATATGTTTAGGGTTTCTGGATTTGGAGAAACTCATTGCTTGAAATCATCATCTTTTATCCTTAATGAACGGAAATTAGATTCTAGTATGAGAATTAATTTTCATTAAACGAAAAATTAAAAACTACTAAAATGTAAAAAAGTCAGGATGAAAAAGGAAATAATCTAAATTGAATGCCATAAAATGGAAAGAACATAATTTCAAGAAACATTCCAAAATTTCTTTCCCATCTTCCAACCTGCTTTAAAACCTATTCAGGCCCCCAGATTGCCTGGCAGGGTTGGCTCAGCGCCTTGGGCAGCGGATTGCCGTGTGTGGATGTCTCTAGTATCGCTGGTGAATGCCATGCTCAGGTCCGGCCAGCACAGGGGAGGACCACGCTGGAGGAGGAGGTAGGAAGGGCTCTCCCCTCACTGAACTGGCTGGAATAATGTAATAAGATTAAAACTTTTTTCCATGCAAATCCTTAGAGCAGTGCCATTCATTAGGAAGCAACGATTTGCATGTAGTGAGCAGTTATTTTATGTGCACTTCAAAATCTTGGTTGGAGCTTAAAATATCCAAATTCAGAATTACAGACCTGCTTTGGATGCTACAAAACAATGTTTGGAGAGACAGCAACTCACATTAAAGCATATCTGACCTTCTCCTGCCAGGAATACTGCAGGAGTGTGCAAAAGCTGATATGAAGAGAGCTTCTGGTTTAGCGTATACGCCTTTGTCCCCAAGAGGAAGATAGATAAATAAAATGGTAAGAAACACTCTGAATCCTGCCTTTCCCTTGAAGCACCATTGAAAATTTGCTGCTGTGCTGAAGTGTATCAGCATCAAAACGGAGGGGAGATTTTTCCAGAGAAGTCCAGCACAAACTAAGAATTCCCACAATGCTCAGGGGGAAACTATATAATCCTGGCCCTTCGTTTGGCAAGTGTTTGGCTTTTTCATAGGGTGGAGTGTCCCCAGCTGGGGGGGACGGGCGGTGCATGCTGGCATTTCCCCGTCAAGCAAAATTGGCGTAAAGAGAGAGAAAATAAATTATTATCGGATCTTGGATACGAATTCTTTTTAACATTAAAAATGGATAAGCTGTGCTCTTGAGAGGAAGGCAGAGGAGGGAAGGGAAGCCAGGGAAGGGCTGACCCTGTGGTGGGTCGAGAAGCGCTCCTGTTGATAGCTATCTGCAGCATCAGGCTTTTAACCAACTCATTAAAAGCTTGATTTGTGCTGTGCCTGGTGGAGGAGTGCCTCCTGTTTACCTACCCATGGCGATGGAGGAAAGGGCCTGCCCTGCTCCCACATGCAAATGAGGATTTACATGGCTAGAGCTGAAACATTTGGCACGTGAGTGCATGAAATTTAAGGTTACCTGTAGGTAGCTGTTGTTCACCCTGTGGGTGTTTTATATGGCTATTTAATTGCATGTTGCTCAGTCCTAAATGAGTACAACTTACGTGAATAACCACAGCAACGCAAATGCCGCTGCCTCTGAGATAAAGGACTTCATCTGAGAAACAAATGCTTAACTAATAATAATACCATAGGCCTTATGCACTTTTTAAAGTGTACTTTATCTCTGACAAAAAGGAAAGAAATGGTCTAGTTCTTAAAATAAACCCAAAAGCATTTTAAGCTTCCCCCCCCCCCCCCCCCCCCCCCCTCCTCTCTTCTCTTC
>NW_008795378.1:2261792-2288570 GCF_000699145.1 Aptenodytes forsteri | reverse complement strand
GTGGGAGCGTGTCTGGGCCCGTGTCTCAGTTCTTTTCTTTCTGCTAGTTTAGTGCCACTCCAAGAATGCAGACAATGCTGGCTACGACTGTTTCATATTTGATTTCCACACTTAAATCTGCACTTGTTAAATGAAACCCCATTGTCAGGTTGGCATGCATCCACGCTGCCTCCTCAGGTCCGGCTTCAGAGCTTGCTGTCTGTGCTTGGGTGTCCTGCTCGTCACCCTTCAGTGAGGATCAGGTATGCAAAGAGCATTTTGCTGTTTTAGTGCTGCTTGTGGCATTGCAACAAAAGCTTTTGGACTTTTCTTGCAACTGCATCCATGGATAACCCTCATAAATCTTGGTCTGAGGGCAGACAAGTGCTGCAGGGAAGGGATGGGGTTTTGGCACGGCCTCAAGAGCGGGGGATCAATCGGGCACTCGGTTGGAGCTGGTCTCTGGGCAAGGTACCAGCTGTGCGGCCCACAGGAGAAAATGCTTGAGCAAGCAGGGCCTGATTCGGCAAAGGGCCAATATCCTGCCCTGCTCGAGGAGAGGACACCTCTGGGTATGCTTCTGGTCTCGGTGGGGCCCTTTGCATGCTTTGCTGGGTCGGGACCAGAGGGTTCAGCAGTTGCAGGGCTTTGCTGAAGGAGGGCAGGAGAAATGCTGTGTATTGGAAGCAAAGCAGTGACTGTGAATAACGAAGGATCATTTCATATCCTCTGTAAAATACCAGGGAGGGCATGAAAATTATGAATCTTATTAATAGAGCTTAGGGGATTACAAAATCCAACAGCTGTCCAGTCCTTTAGACTGCAGACCCTCTTGGTCTTTCTACCCTCCCATAAGCTGATACCTGCTCATACATCACTTGTGCAGTGTGACTTACCATTCAGTAAATGCCAATACTACCAAAGCAGACAGAGGTCTGCCCAAAGTAGTTTGCTGTCTACTTCAGCATGAGAAGAGGGAGAGGTAATAGGATGGGGCTGTGGTATCATGGGGTGTGATGCTGGAGCAGGAGGAAGCACTGGCCATGTTTTAATTCCTCAGATGCCCCGGAGGAGTCCTCTGCTGGGCTGTTGTCATGGAAACACTGTTATTTTTGTGGATTCAAGACTGGCTCCAAACAAAGGTTAAAGGGAAGAAAAAAATCCAAGGGATCGGATGCATGGAAGGTAAGATTTTCCTCAGCACAGCAAAATTTGCAAATGTCTGAACCAGCAGTGAGTCCTCCAAGGCATGTGGGCTGGAGGTACGCCGGGGCTGGAAATTGATGCTGTGCCTCATGCGGGAGCCGGTCGGGAGCGTGGTGCTTGGGCTCTGGCTGTGCTCTGGGTCACCCAAAGGCCTGTTCCTCCTCCTCATACTGCTCCTACCCTCACCTCTCACCCTCCTGTGCCATCAAAGTGCTGCTGCCTGAGGCTTTACCTAGAGCAGAGATGATATGTGCTGGATGGTGGTTATTTTTGACACCTCTTTTGCTGGTCAGGTAGCAGATCTATGTCTGTGCAGGTTTTAATGGCTCTGTGCACTAATGGCAGTGCAGTTTTCACTGTTGTAAGGAAGAGCAGAAATGCAAATCTTCAGGTTCTGCTTTCTGTAATGTCAAAAGCAAATTGTATAATTTCCATAAAATTTTGCCCAGCCTTTAAATTCAGAGGCCCAGGCTATGTATGCTAAAGATGTGTCCCTTTGTACCCTTTACGTCCCAGTATCATTTCAACTAAAGGGCCAAATTACTATTTAGTAAAGTGATTTAAGCATGGAATTATGTACATGGCTTCAGGGGCACTACTGAAGCACAAATGCAGTGCGAGTGCATTCAGGATTTGTCTGTCGTTGCACAGCTGTGCAGCCCTCCTGGCTGCCATTATGGCATTACAGGCAGCAGTCCACCTTCCCCGCCGTGACCGATGCTCATGTTTAAATGTCCAAACTAGAGCAGTCTTACAAAAGTCGTCACAAAAACCAGATACACAGAATATGGCCAAACTCAAACACAGGTCTAGTATTTGCAGGGTGATATGGTACCACTCATAACGCGATGGGTCTTTGCAGGGGTTTGGAAAGTCAGTGTAGGGAAAAGGGAACAGGACTGCGTAATCCAGGTAGTTGGTCCCAGCGAGCGAGCAGCAGCAGTATGGGCCAAGGAGAGGAGATGCAGTGGCAGCAGCAATTTGCACTGAGGCGCCCATGATGCTCAGTATGCTGAAGGCGAAACTAGCTACCCACTGAAATGGAGACAAAAGCATTTTATCACTTGTCTGACCTGCTGAGACGATTTTTAAAAAAACTTTAAAAACTAAAGAGCTCAGTATTTTTGTATTTCTTCATTTCCAACTTGGGAAAAAAAAAAAACTGTTTTTTTATATTCAATCTCCTTTATTCTGTGTCCAAAAAGAGATGTGATGGTAAGGAAAATTAGTAGCTTGAATGTCATGAACTTATTAAAGAAAAATGTGGATTTTTTTTTTTTACAGGGAAGACAAAGTCATTGAAACCATATTTTACTAAAAATACTAGAAGAATAAGTTGAAACAGGTATACTTATGTAGTTTGTCATATAGCATATAAGTACAGTGGGTAGCCTTTAAAATTTAAACTGCATATTTGAATAATAACAAAGTTCCTCATTATAAAACAGAAAATGTGACATGAACTGGCAGAACTACCGTGCTGGTGGGATATTTAATGTGCACCCTCTGTAAGCCCTGCACAGCACACTTGATCCACGATATCAGCAAGAAAAGTGCTTTCCTCTTTGAATGCATCGTCCAGATTAACTCTGCCATTCCCTTGCCACCTCCTGCATGTGACACCATGTAGACTCCTGGACTTGTCACCCCGACTGATAGCACCTTGCACTGAGTTACCACCTACCCCTGCCCTCAGCAGCTCCACGCAGCGGGATTTCGAGGTGGCTGAGCTCAGCTCTGGGGTAGGTGGGTGGAAAGCTTTGCTGCTTGAGCTGGCAGGAGCTGACTCACTGCTGGGTGCCAGGTGCTCAGCCCTCTGCTCCCCTGCTCTCGTGCCTCCTTCTTGTCCTGGCGTGTACCTGCCCCGGAGAGGTTTGCTGTGGAGCCAGCTCCATCCTTTGTGCCAGCTGAGAGGCTTCTCCATGCTGGGGGAAGCCTTAGAAGAGCTTTTAGGAATAATTTACATTTCCTTTTATCCAGGAACTCTGCAGGTAAAGAACTAAGGCTATTAGAGCAAGCAATAACTAGCTGCTGTGCAGGAGGGGAACGGGCTCTTCACTACCAGGCTGGAATAACTACTCTGTGTTTCTCCCTGGTCCAGTGCACAGAGAGTGGCTTTAAAAGGGGGTGGATCATGCACAGCAGAGGCAGGAGCAGGGCCCTGCCGGTGTGCATTCAAGGCCAGCTGGGAGTGTCCTGGAGGAAGTGTTAAAATTCACCTTTTGTGGACTCAGGCATAATACCGCATCCTTTTTGTGCACAGCATGGCCACAGACAGATGATGGTTGCTGTTTGTTGCCAAAAGGCCAACGAAAACTATTCTGTGCATCTCCTGCGTTTGTTATTCTCGTGCTCCTGAGCGACTTTGGGGCACTTGGAGGGACACAACCATCCCCAACGGGGTATGATACCGGCCAAGCCACCATGCTGGTACTGACCACCACTGCATGGTGACTTTGATCAGGACTCTCCTGCTGACAAATGGGGAGCAGGGAAGACACCCAGGACACTACCAATGGGAGTGCCTGAAGGAAACCCCAGGCAGCACAGAAAGGAAGGTTAAGGTTATTTAGTGTCTGCTTCAAGCTGCTTTTGTCACTCTGGACAAAGAATGAGTTTGGGTTTGGTTATTCTTCCAAAGTGCTGTCAAAGGCACAGCAGACACTTGCTTTATTCACCAGGTCTCCATCAGGGCAGGGTACATTTCGTCATTGTCCTTATTTCAGAACCAATTTTGACTGGGAAAGTATATGTGTTGGTGATGGGGAGCTGACATACACAGGCACATTTTCATTCATTTAAATACACCAGCAGTGACTCTGGCTTGCAGTGAGTAATCTTTTTTCCAGTGTAAGCATCTTGGACCCACATGTATCTTTGCTCCTAACTTCAGGCTGGTGAATGGAAAGAAGAGCTGAAGATGTGCTGAAGGCAAGAGTCTGTGTCCGAGGACACAGAAAAGAGCACCATCTGGGCTGTAATTTCTGGTGCGACGTAGGAGACCGTATCAACACAGATCCAGAACCTTGAGCAATATTGTCCTGCGGTTTGATTTCCATCCTGGCACGCTAAATGCAGTAAGGCCCAGGTTTTTCATGGCACTTTCCATTTTTGATTTAGGGAATTTGAAAAATACTTGTCTGGAGGCTGAGCCTGAAGTTATAATCTTGGCATATCCATACCATAAAATTCCTGTGGATAAAAGCAGAAACATCTGGATTCATGAGTGGATGTTGGCTAAATCCACCAGAAAAAAAAAGTCTTCAAGGGATCCTAGAGGGTTCTAGCCAGAATAAATAATACAACAAAATAAGAGTGCTATTAAGAGTAATTGTAATACTGAAGCTGAATTATAAGATGAGGGCCAAGCCCTTTTCACAATCTGCTTTTCCAGCTAAGAGCCCTTCAATTTACACTTAACACACATGTGGCTGATGGAACAAAGAAAAAATTGAAGAAGGATGAAAGCAGTGCAGAGATTATTCAGCCTTGCTGGTTTAGCTCCAGGCACATCATTTAAATGAGTAGATGATTAGTTTCCAGTTTGTTTTAAATTCTCTGGCAAGAAATTTTATGCTGTATCCCAAAGTTGGATGTGCTTAAAACTTTTTTTTTTTAAAGGCTCTGCCATTTTGTTTTATTTCTTAAGGCAAGACTCTGAAAGAGCTCTGCAGGAGTCACCTGAGTGCTGGGAGTGGAAGGGCAGCCTGGCTGTGTCACTGATCAGGCCATGTCCCTGCTCCCAACCTGTGAGGACCCTGGGACCAGGGAACAGTTGCTCCTTTTCTCCCTCACCCCTGGGAGGCTGAGCCCTGTCTTGCTGAGCCAGAGGTTATATCTAAGCTCAGCAGCACCCAAAGTCAAGGGAAGTGGCCAAAACCACTGTTCCCCACAGACTTGCAGCCTCTTCGGCTGCACCCTGTTGTATCGGCACCACTTGCCTGGTTTAAAGCTAGTGAAAGGGGAAAGGTTTGTATTGCTTACTCCTTGCATCTCCTTTTGGTGTTTTTGAGGTTAAGAGCTGCTGAACAGCACATCCTCTCACCACCTAACCCCTCCTGCATGGGTCTCTTCCTTGCGCCAAGTCTCCAAAGCTGCCACGAACACCAGGTCAGGCAGCATGTCTTCCCCTGCTGTGACGGGGTGAACTACACCCACAGCCAGGTGATTAAAATGCCTGTTGCTGTGTAAAATGTATGTTGCTGAAAATGCCCTTAACACACCATCCCTCCCCAACAGAGGTAGTCAGCATTTCTCATGACCTGTACTTTGTCCATGCAGATCTGCATTACTGACCTTGCAAGTTGTGCTTCCCAATTCCCGGAAAGCCTTGGGTATTTGCCTGCTCTGTAACCTTCAGCCAACTCAGCTTGGGGTGAGTTGCTTCCTTGTAGAATAAAAACCCTATTGGGCAGTCCTTGTCCTGTCCACCCTCCTTGTTGCCCTCGTCTTCCCTGTTGTCCGTACCACAGCCAACAAGTTGAATAGCTCCTGAGGGAGCTTGTCAGTTGGTACCATTCTAAGAGGTCCTCCTCCACGGAGAGACTTTAGGTTTTCTCCATGGAGATGCTTCCTGTGATGCACTACCAATGCTTAATGCTCTCTGAAGACTGCCACTAGGTTCTGAACAGTGGGATACAAGTTTGGGGTGAGGCAATACTTGAAGTATGACTGGAAATACCAATGATACACAAACAGTGACATTTACGCTCCCTTTGTTCCATGCAAGGAATAATCTTGTTTATAGTGTAAGGAGTGGGAGTTCAATTGGCCTTAAAATAGCCTCAACACATCTAGGAAATCCATAAAAAGGAATGCCCCAGTATTTCTTAGGACATTATTTTCAGCAGGTCTTGTTATTTAATTTGCTGCCAACATCTGTCGTTTCCTCCACAGCCTGGATCTGAACCGAAAGCTCACAGGACCTGATGCAAAAAATTCAGAGCACTGCTCTTTGTTCGCATGGTATAGCATCTCGACCATCAAAGTGAAACGAGGAAATACATCTGCTCAGAGATGTTACAAAATATTTGTTTTAGATTAGCTGCTATCACTGCCACTGTCCACATTTGCAGTCGTATTCTTCCACCCAACTTGAAGCTGAAGGCGATAGGAAGGTCTGCCGAAACTGCAGGGCTCTCGGTTAGGAACAAATAGTTTGAGAAGCTGAGGAATGAGAGATGAAGCAGAGCTAAATTTAGAATCTCAGATAAGAAAATATCTGTATCTTCAGTGCTCTGTGGTTTTATTTTGCTCTACACAAAGCACACCTTGGTTTTGCATGGCTGTTTGCAGATTATACCGACTCGAAGGCTTGAGGAAAAAAAAGGCTTTGATGTCTTCAGTAAACAAATAGCAGTGTTAAAAGATCTTCAGTTCTTGTTAGCATGCTGCAAATAGCTATGTTTGAAGAAAAATAAACATCCCAAGGTTGATGGAAGGGTAGGAAAGCCATAAAGTACTGTACTCAAATCCCTGGTATGAGGACATCAGAAATGAGTGTGCCATGAAAAAACCCTTTATTTTCTCTCTCCTTTTGGATTAAAAAGGAAAGAACAAACTGGCGCGTGGTTTACCAGCCATGCGGTGGGAATACATGGGTATAAAACCCCATGGCTAAATCATTACCATCCAAATCACAAGAATACTATCAAGTCCACTGGAAAACCAAAGGTAGGAGTCCCTTGGAGATCTTCCCCTCCAACCGTTGGGGTGAGGGGAAGAAGACTCACCCTTCCTCCAACCCCCCTTTTGACTCAGCTTCCTCAGTGCTTCACCTGCTGCCACAGGGCCACCAGCACCTCTTAACCCTCGCAGCTACAGGACCTCGTCCCAAAAAACCTTATCGACTTTTACATTGTGCAAGCAGCCAGTTTCCATGAGGAGGAACCAGGCGTGCATCACCCTCTTAGTGGGGAGGATGAGGATTTCACGCCTGGCTGTGTGCCTACCTGAGCTTTTACTCTGTAAAGCGTGTTGTACTTGTCTCATTGCATCACTTACATCCCTTTGGAAATGCAAAAGCTTAGGAAATGAACCAAAGAAAAGAGCTAAACGATGATCTCAATTACACCAGCATAACCCTGGGGATGTTAATTTACATTTATGTCCTTTTAACAATCCAAATTTGGTTCAGAACAAGGAAGTTTGGGTTTTCTCTGTAAAGGGAAATTAAAAATCAGCAGGTCACGATAATAATCAATACACCAATATTTACTGCAAATTTAAATCTTATCAAGAGCCTCTAGGGAGCCTCTTGCTTTAGTTTCATGTAATTCCAAGCATTTCTCTGTTTAAAGAGAGTTCACAGGAGCTGGGAAATAAATAATTCAAACACAGTTGACTTTTTAAAGTCTCTGTAGCATCACTAGCATCTTTCCTTTGATAACACTTTTGTTCTGCCTACCAAAGCTCTGTTCCAAATGGGACTGGCGAGGCAAACACTCTATCCAACGAACCAGGGCTTATAAGAAAAAAACAGGGGAAAAAAGCAAAAATTCTGGAAAAAAATGCTTTTAAACCCAAAGGTAATAAGTATCCCTCTGGTAACTTCATACAAGCTCTTCACTTTCATTGTGAGACTCTCCCTGTTGGATTCACAGCGAGGGTTTGTAGCTAAAGCTGAGGCAGAGACAGTTCATAATAAACAGAAACTCCTTAGAGACTGTAGCCATGGCATGTGAGAGCTGTTTACCTAGCACGATGAAGCACTATTCTGTTTATCTTCAGATGTTCCTACAGAAACAGAAGGTATTACAGTGTAGTAAATAAGGCCCCTTCACCCCCAGGAATAAGGTGGGGTTTTTTTCCCAGACTCATTGCTCTTCACTTTCAGCTGCAGAAAGCCCATCCTGTGATTTCTGAATTACTCCTTCATCCATTTTCCCACGAGGACAGACCGCTTCCCGGTGTAGAGAGCGGCAGAAACTTGTTGACAGCAACTGGGGTTGTTGTTTCCAATGCTGACCTGCCCATCGCAGCCAGAATGAAACCGGCACCCTCAGTGCCAGCAGTGTCTGCAGGACACAGATGCGTCCTCCAGAGCAGGACCACCTTCTCCCCAGGGAGCGTTATTGTTGATGGAATGTGTTTGTCGCAGGGAAATTTAGCGGGAATAGGCTCTAGCCTGTGACTTGAAATCTAGGGTATCGCACAGCTAATGCTGTTGGTGTCTTTGTTCCAAATGTGAAAGATAAGGTCACTGAGAGCTTTGAGAGGCACTTTGGAGGCTGGAGGTCACTCCTAGGATCTGTTCCTGGGCACGGTGGGGGAAAGGCCTTTGATTCCAAAGGGATTAGGGCTGGGTGCCTTCCACTGCTCGTCAGACTGGAGCCCTATTTCTCCCTACCTGCCACAGCAAATATTTTGATCGCAAGAGCCAAAGCAATCATGTTGTGTACTCCATCATATGCAATCCCCAAGGCATACTGCTGATAACCATCAGACTCATTTCAGACCTGTGGTGTCTGTCCACCCCCCCTGTTGTCATCATCCGTCCGTTGTCTCCCCACCCCCCCCGCTGCTGGAGTGCTGCCACCAGCCAGGGTGGCACTGGGTACTATCATGTGCCCCAGGGCACATCCCAGTCCTCCTAAAGGAGACTTGTGCTTCAGGGCAAGCCAGCTTACATGGTGGCAGCTTCTCAGGCCACTGCAATGACAATGCCCCCTCTGCACAGCGGGGGAAAGCAGAGTGGCAATTTTAAGAAGTGGTAATTAACTTAGGCCTTTGAAGATCCTATAATACCTAATTCACCCCGTTGGGTGAGATTTGGCACTAAACTGATTTATGGCGTAGTGCAGCGGGCTGTGTGGAACATGTTTATTCAAATAACATCAGCCCTCTTCATCAAACACTATTCCACTTCTAGTTTAATTAAAACACAATTAGCAGGGCTTGCAATTTTCTTAAATGTGCCCAATCTTCTATGAAATTAATATTAATCTCTGTTCAATGTGCAAGTCAGTAAAGTGACACGTGGAAAATTACACGTTCTTGACTCAGGAATGCAAATTGGAGGATGACTTCATGTCCCTGAATGAGAAGATCGGCATGCCAGATGTGTCTAGTGCCTGACCCCTTTAAAGGCTGTGAAAGATCACACGTGACTTTAAAATGTCATTTCATGCATGCAGAAGGAAGAAAGAGAGCCCGATAGCTTTACGTTACTTAGCTTCCCATTTAATTTGGTTAGGGCGGTGTGAATGTCTTAATAACACGAAGCAGAGCTCTGATCTCTGTTCTGGCTGCATGTTTCCAATAGACACCCTAATGCCTTTCTCATGGCCGGAGTGGTTAACAATCTGTATTTTCTTGCTATTAATTAGAAGTTGTATTTCATTCCCTGATGAAGAGTGAGCCTCGCAGTGTAGCTGACAAGGTTGCAGTCCTCGCTTTGAGTCATGCATTGAATTTTACTGAATTGTTTTATCTGGAGATAAAAGCAACAAACGTGAGTATAGAATTAATACCTTTTTTAAATTGCAATTGTATTTTTAAGTCACAAAAATCAGGTGGCATTCAGTCTTTCCTGCTCTTACCATTTCCTCTGCTATAGACTTGAACGTCCTTTCTTTTCCCTTGCCCAACTGCTCGCTCCCAAAATCCTGCTGAAAAGTATCCGGAGAGTGATCCAGGTCTCTGTCTTTAATAAGCGTGTCCCCATAGCAAATTATATAACAGCATTTTGTACACTTGTGTTTTTCCTCTCCCCCAGTGCATTCCACGCACCTACACAGTCATGCTAATTAGATAATGTAATAAACTTAAACGTGGCAAAAAATCTGTTCACATGGTGTTGCAAGACAGAGCTGGATTTGGAAAGCAGCCATTCATGAATTTTGTTCTGTTTGAGAAAACCCAAAGGATGTTATTTTACTGAAGATGAAGCAAACCCCATGTAATAGGAGCTGTAGTCTAAGGAGACAAATTATTTTATTTAAGTAGTCTTCAGTGAGCCCTGATAAAAGGGCTTGCTTAAATGAAAAAAACTGTGAGACTTTAACAAAGCCATTAAAAAGAATTCAACCTAAACTAAAAAAGCAAACTAATGTTAAGTTAAACTTGATTAGTTTCGTTAAACTTAACTAAATTTAACTAATTAGTTAAACTTAAATAATCAAAACTAAACTAATGTTAATCCATAATGTATACCTACAAAGGAGCTAAGTAGCAAGGAACTTTGAGCATCAGGTGTCTTTTAAATGAAAAGAAGTGTTTACCTGGATATGGTGATAGATTCAAAATGCACCTCAATCAATTTTTCTATAGATGGTCTTAAACCATGCATAATACAGTATTCCCTGCATTCACGGGCTAATACAGGAGAGTGAAAACACAGCCTTCTCTGACATACCACCTCAGCATTGCAACCTTACACTTGCATGCTCATTTCTAGGGAAAAGAGTAATTCTGAGCACTGTACACATTCGACAGCAATGTTTAACTGGTCCTGGGTTTTACGATACAGTTGGTAACGTGACCAGCTGTCAGGTAGGCATTGCTTCTTAATTTCAGTTCAGATGCTAACAGTTTTGGCCACCGTTGCACTGAATCGCATTTAAACCTGTAGATCTATTGAGTCGGCTCTTAAATAAAACCGCAATAATTTTCATAACGACCTAGACAGACTGAGAGCCCTACCAGATGACTGCACTTCTGCAAAGCTAACGAAGGCAGTGACACAGAGCATGAAAAAAAATGGCATGTTATGAAACACACAGGAGAAAGAGCTGAGGTTGTGGCTGGGGAGTGGTTTGGTGGTCCGGGAAAAGCCAGTTCCCTGCCTGCAGATTTCATGCAACTGCCATTAATGAAGTACGATGATAACTTTCAGCTATATCCCTGATCAACACTAGATGTTGCTATGCTGCTACTCATATAAGCTATACATTAGTGAGGCTTTTAAATGGTATTTACTGCAATTTCCTCTTTCCTGTTTCTGTTATTCACTAGATTGTGAATGCTGGGTGAGCTGCTACTTTAATTTACTTTTTTTTGAAGTTTCAATTTTATTTGTATAATATCAAGTTTATAACCCCCTTGAATGTACACATAAAACTTTACAAGCCACAGACTTTTATAAGTGATAACATGAAGCAACTCCTATATGAATGTCAAATATTTACTTAAACTCTGCTTCTGGATTTTTTGCAATCCAAGGGGAATGACATTGTTAACCGGACGATTCCGGGAACAGACTGACAGCTGCAAGGCCACGGAGGGAAGTTTGTTTATAAGTGGAAAAAAAATATATAAAAAAATAAAAAAACTGTTTAGCCCTGCTGGGTTTCAGGCTTTCTACTCCCACATGTTTGAGTGGGAGAAAGGACAAATCTTAGGAGTTGATTTCCCCATGGCAACAGAAAACGGAAATTACTTTAACCCCATCTAGTGACAGATGACTCATTGCTCAGCCTGCTGCTATTTTGCAAGCACTAAAACAATACAGCTGCAAAGAAAAGGCCAACCTATATTATCTCATAGGCTGAGCGCTGGGGCTCGTGGGAGAGGGCAATTCTCTGGCTGCCTTTTTATCAAAGAAAGACAGAGCCGGAGACTTTTGGCGATTCTTTTATTGCATAAGGCAAATGTGCCTGCGTGCTCTCCGTCCCTGTGCTGCTGGAGGGCAAACCCAGAGTGTCCCTGGGACGCAGGTGATGCAGCACCCATGGGGTGAGCTGCTGGTGGGTGTCCTACTGCTTGGTCCTCCTCACCCTGCATCCAGTGGTCCAACGGGGCACTTCCATGCTTTCAGTTTAAACACACCCCCCCCTTGAATTACGTGCAATAAACTGTGCGTGCAATAGAGGAACAATTCGTTCACAAATGCAGCCCGGTGAGGGGACAGCAGGTATGAGCAGGGTTTCCAGGCCCCTACGTACGAAAAAGATATCTGATGGCAGAAGTGCATTGCTGTATTGCTGGGGAAGTCATAACACGATCGCACAGGAAAGGCTGAAATAGAAATATTCGGCTTTGAAAGCTTAATTATCCTAGGTGACAGGGTAATTAGGGAGAGTGGTTTCTGAGCAAGGACGGTGGAACCATTATCACTTGGAGTCCTTAAATCCAGATGAGGTGTTGCTGTGAAAGACAAGCTTCAGTCCAACTTGTAGGACGAAGAGGTAAGCTATACTATATGCTCAGGAGGTCAGCCTTAATGGCCGTATCTGTCTTCTTGCACCTTAGACCCCTTGCCGCAGAGCTGCACAGAGCTACCAGCTCATCTGAGGAGCATCTCTGCTGAGCATCTCCAGCATCTGGACGACAACTCTTGCTCAGCACCTTCTGGACATGGCAGAGAAGGGCTGTTTTGGAGAGGAGCTGGTTTGAGCTCATGGGTTCGAGGGTGGTTCTTCATCTGCCTCTTTCCACCAGCAGCTCAGTGCAGGAAGTACCCTCTCTACAAATGCTGGCTTTCCCCAATCCTGGTAAGGATTTAGTAAGGCTCAGAAGTAAGGCTAGTAAGGCTTACTGAGCCTCAGATGCATTTTGCACATAAAATATTACAGCACTGAATGGGGAAGGTATTAATGCTACCACTGAGATGATATGCTGCATAGTTGGTCAGTCATCATCACTTTATTCACCACAAACTGGGGGCAGACATCACAGTGTTGGGAAATTCAGGACCCCAGGAAAACTACATGTCAGGATAGTGTCATGGAATATGTGAAACATTTTCTTTCTGGGAAAGACAGGCTGAACTGCCGGTACAATAGCCGAGTCTTTACTCAATCTTGTCATTTCTATGCTGGTATAATTAATTTTCTGCTTCTTACCAGCAGAAAATCAGGTCCATAAGTTTCTATTTGGATCGTACAATTAACAAAAAGAATAACTCCGTTACCAGGTTCTGCAAACCAGACACTCAGCTGCATTAATGGCACAAAGATTACCTTCATGCAGAAATCAATACACACCCACATGAACGGATGGCTTTCTGGGCTCAGACCCAGACCTTGAACAGGGTGCTCCGGGCCGCGCAGTGCACTGCTATCTGTGCCTCGGCGCGGGTTTGTTATCTGGGAACACCCTGGGGTTGGCTACAGCCATCCCAAAGCTGTGATTTCAACAGCAGCTTAATTGGGGTACTCAGAGCTGCTGCCCTTGCCTCACCTTGCCCCTCTCGGCTGCTGCTTCAGCCCAAACCCTTTGTGGCCAGCTCTGATTTCTGAAGAAAGAAAAGGGATGGTTCGATCAGGAGGTGCTTCTGGACTATGTGTTGTTATCATATTGCTCTTCCTTCTTCTGATCCTTTCCTTACAGTTTTGTTCAGCACTCTCCTATAATGCGAAATGTCCCACTCCCAAAAATGCAAAAGCCCTGCAAACCTGCCAGCTGTGGGGAAGGAGAACCAGAGATCACAACAGCTTATTCTTCAAAAAGAAAATGTGACTGTTACCGTCTAAACTTATGCCAGCCTGGTAGATCCAGAGAAGGACACGGGGATTCAGATTAAACTCCATCTTTCGAGAATTCATCCATCAGCGTTCTTGTTTAGAAGCCCATGAATTACAGCACTAAACAAAAAGATTGTTCCTTGCAGAGAAGAAGCAATTGCCAAAATGTCCATGTAGAAAATGAGAATAACAGTTTTAATTTAGGCATGCTTTTTTGCTTTAACATTCTCCCCACTTCTTTAACTAGAAAATGGCTACATTACCTGGAAAAATAATTTTGTATTGTGCTGCTTGAGGGGAAAAGAGCTAATTAAATTTGTAAAAGTGGAAAATAATGTCTAAGAGGTCTTTGTAAGGCTGTGATTCTGACTGCTGGTGTCAGCTTTACTGCCAATATGTGAAGATGGTAACGAATGAGCTACCATCAACCATCCTTTATTGTCCTAGGGTCCCACTCAGCTCATAAATGTCTTCACTGGTTATTATTTCCAGTTATTTAGTGTTCAGTTTGTAAGTGCAATACTCCCATTGATGCTGTACCCCAAACCAGGAGAGCAGGGTAAGTAATTGCAGTTTCTCAAACAGCTCTGTGCGTACAGAGCCCTCTAACCAAGACCAGAGAGGCTACAGAGGACGTGCTGCAGCAGCCACACGTGAACCAATGTCAGTAATGAAACCAAGACCTCCACGGCTGAGTTGCTTGCACGTAAATATGGTTTTTCAGCAAGAGCCCATCCTGCTGGGACCTGTATAGCACAGGGCCAAGACTAGGCATGGACCAAAGGGTCTGGGTTTGCAGGGCTGGTGGCTGTGCAGGTGAGTTTGAGCAAGGTAGTGAAAGGTGGTTATTCACCCAGTGACTTTTAGCTAATGCATTCGGACTTTCCAGAGAACATACTGTACTGAATTTTGCATAGCCAGAGGACAGCATTTCTTCTTACAAACAAGGACATAACAGTCTTTTCCAGAATAAGAATATAAAGCACTTTCCCAAAAGTAGTATTTGAAACTTTGGGCAAACGTAGTGTCTGCTCTTTGATTCATCAACCTGACTCCTGTGCTGTGTTCAGTTCTTCACCGTCATCCTTAGAAACGCTTCCTCCGCCTCTTTCAGCATACAAACGCTGTGGTAACTTATGTAAACCACAAACAACTGCTGTACACTTTTTGTCAGTAATTCTTAGTTCATACCAACAGGTTCCTGTTTTAGCAGTATCTGCAGTTTCTGTTTAACAGCTCTGCAGCATGCGTTGCCCCAAAGCCTCATCCTTAGCCAAAAGCAGCAGGTAGAGGAGCTCTTGTCCTCCACTGGGCAGGTGGAGGTTGGGGTCCAAACTCTGCATCTCCTTTATGCAAAACTACTTTCTCCAACTCTGCCAGGATATTGTCATCCCCTTTAAGCCATGAGGGCTTAGCTGTGCCTCGTTCTCTGGCCAGCCAACGCTTTCTCCTCAAGCAGCCTTTATATTTCCTGGTGAACCCCAAGGCTAGTTTCCCTTTGACTGCAGAGTCCAAGAAATACCACCCCTTTCCGATTCTCGTCAAGGCAAAAGGAGTTTCTTCCTTAGTGTCTAATTCTCCTAAGCATATTCAAGTTTTCCTACTGCAGTCTGCTAATTTCCAAGCAGAGTTGCCTGTAAAAATTTCCCTCTCTTAATTTGAACACATTTTCCCTTGCACCGGAGCAATGGAAACAGTCACAGGCTGCTGGCCTTCCTGGCTCGCCTTTTGAGGAAGGCTGAAAATTCGTGTTTCCTGAGAACTACAATTCCCAGAAGACATCTTATCTTCCCCCAAACCAGGAACCGAGGCCCGCTGGCTCTGTCACATCTTTCAAAAGGCTTCCTCTTCCCTACACGGTGATGACCGAGTAAGGGACGAGGCCTCCTGGAGCAAGCTGCCCAGCGCAGGCAGGCTGGGCAGGAGGAGAGCGTGCATGGGGAGAGGCAGGTCCTGCCGCTGCCATTCTGCATCCGTCTCAGCACAGCCGCTGCTCGTTCAGAGCTCCGTGCAAAGTCGGGGGAGAGCATCGTAAGGTCACTGTCTGAAGGCACTGCTTCCGCTCACATAGAACTACAAAATCCCAGGCAAAAGCAAATAGACAAAATAGAACTCCCAAAATCCCAGGCAAAAGCATGGTGTTTAAAGGGCTGGCTGGTGTTAAATGAAGTGTTTTAGGGACTGTGTGAGAATGGAAGAAATGCCCTCCTCAGCCATGTATATCTCCACTAAAGTAATATTTCAGCATGTCTGTTCTTAGGAGTGCACAAAATCCTCTTTTTTAGCCCCTGATCAGACATGTTTGTGGTACCTGCTTGAACGGACTGCTGCAATGCCAAACGCCTCGCTGGCTTCCTCCTCCCAGGGGAGCAGTCTTAGGAAAGATTTTGAGGAAGGACTTAACTCCATGGCCCTAAGCAGTCTCCGTATCGTTTCATGTGATGTGACTCAGTACCATATTTGGTCACTTAACAAGCCTTAGTGCTCCTAATTAAAACCAGTCCTTGCCCAGACTATTGCTGTGCGAGTGCTGTCTCAGTCAGTAAAGTCATTACTAGCCGTACCACCCTGAACAAACCTACTTGTGCAGGGGCTGTAATCTCCTGAAGTGATCTCTGGTTTTTGCAATCAGAAGTCAAAGGTGCTCCTTTTATGACATCCTTCTAAAGTCTGCTTTTCAAAACGCTGAACGCTTAGAACTGTGTTTGGAGTCACGAGCAGCCTCCCAAAAAGCAGATAGCGGAGTACGTCATTGGCAGCTTAAAAGGTCCAAGGCTGGCATTGCAGCGCAGAAAGGTTAGGCTTGGTTTCCAGCAAGCCAAAGGAGTTAGGTAACGAGCAGCATCATTTCTTCAGTGCTTTAAAAATGCAGTGGGACTTGGGGTGCTGTCGTGGTTTAACCCCAGCTGGCAACTCAGCACCACGCAGCCGCTCACTCACTCCCCCCACAGTGGGATGGGGGAGAGAATCGGAAGGGTAAAAGTGAGAAAACTCGTGGGTTGAGATAAAGACAGTTTAATAGGTAAAGCAAAAGCTGCGCACACAAGCAAAGCAAAACAAGGAATTCATTCACTGCTTCCCATCGGCAGGCAGGTGTTCAGCCATCTCCGGGAAAGCAGGGCTCCATCACGCCTAACGGTGACTTGGGAAGACAAAACACCATAACTTTGAGAATCCCCCCCCTTCCTTCTTCTTCCCCCAGCTTTCTATGCTGAGCATGACGTCATATGGTGTGGAGTACCCCTTTGGTCAGTTGGGTTCAGCTGTCCTGGCTGTGTCCCCTCCCAGCTTCTTGTGGACCCCCAGCCTACTCACTGGTGGGGTGGGGTGAGAAGCAGAGAAGGCCATGACTGTGTGTAAGCACTGCTCAGCAGTAACTAAAACATCTCTGTATTACCAACACTGTTTCCAGGACAAATCCAAAACATAGCCCCATACTAGCTACTATAAAGAAAATTAACTCTATCCCAGCCAAAACCAGCACAGGTGCAAATGTGAAAAGTCAGCCTGGCATTTCAAGAATACCACATTTTCCCCAGCTAAGCAAGGCAGGAGGACTTAGCTGCTCACTGATAGCGATAGTTTACTGAAATAAATACAGACCTTTAAACAAATACTAGTACTAATACAAATACTAATGTAAATACAATAAACCTAACCCTTGTCTGTTTTTCCCCCCCTCTGGAACATACTGTTTCCAGAGGGTTTTTGCTCAGATCTCTCCCAGGGAATCTCAGCATCCCATTTCATCGCTAAATGAAGCTTCAGGAAAGCTTTGCTCTGTGAGTTCAGCCTGAACCACCAGCCTGACAAAAGCTGCTGTGTCAGGAACTAGAAGATGGAAAAGAAAAGTGATTCAGAGTGGAGTTGAGACAACCTTTCAAAAACCCTGAATCAAGCACTTCTGAAGAGTTCATAAGAAATATCCCCGCTTGCCAAGAGTAAATCTGTGAAAGGTATTGCACCCCCTCCATTTATGACATTTCCCTGTCCCTCACAGGGGGAAAATAACGAAGTGCAATTAACAGAGAGCAATCAGATAATGCTCGTTTCTAATTGCTGCTGGCAGGGAAGCCTCATTGTGCTCCAATTTTGGTGAAGCAAGTTTTAGTTGCTGAAGCTCAGCCACTAACACGGCATGAACCTTTGCTCCCTCTTCCCTGAAAGGCTGTCATTTCAGTGAACATCGTATGTGATGCTGAGTATTTATATGAAATAATTAGCCAGCTGGCTATAAGTAGCTGTGCACCATGGCATGTGATGGCTGGGTGAGATGCACACAAGGAAATGCAGGTGAGCGGTGGGACCCCCACCCAGAGGGGCCATGCAAGCCGGGGCTATTTGCAAGAAAATCAATATTTGGACACCTAAATATGCCACAACCATCTTGCTCGATGATCGTGGGGAAGGAGTGTGCTCCCTCCCCAGTTTATTCTTAGAAAGCCTCCCAGGGCCAGCCATGTCCCTCTTGGGATTGGGATGCTGTATGTGCATGGCTCCCCCAGGAACAGATGGGCAGCAGAAGAAAAGCAGAGGTACCCTGTCAAGACATTTCAGCAAATTTGAAATAGCTGAGTGGTTTCATACTGGATGAGCACGCTGTATCGTGGGCCAGGCGTTTTGAGCCAGGACTTGCAATCCGGAAGCACCTTTTCCTCTGCCATCACCATGCAGCCCCTCACTTCCCTACCTCTGTTCACCCACTTCTAAAGTAATGTGAATACCCTCACAGCACAGATCTGTTAAAAATGATGATGAGAGTGGCTGGCCAGAGTCCTAGTTTTGCCTGCTTTTCTGAAAACTGCAGGGGATTTTTCCTTTCCGTTTAATATGATTAGATGCAGGTATGTTACACAATTTTTTTCCCACTGCTTTGAGATAAAAAGTCACTTCTTCCTACCTTTAAAACAATAAAAATGAACTAGTTATTAAAAAAAGAAGAAAAAAAAGGCCATGAGCTGCTTGCTTGCTTTTGGTCTTCAGTGTAACACTAAAGTGACGTCAGAAAGAGTAAGCGCCTCAGAGCTGGAGCGGCAATGGGCGATCTCGCACTGCTGCTGGTGTAGCTTCACCCGCTTATCTCTTAACTTCACCCATCTTGTGGGTCAACTGCCTCCAGAGGCGCTACGGTCCTCTCTGCAGGCTCCAGAAGGACTCCAGAAATAGCTGCATCTACGGTGCAGTGCTGGAAGTTCACGCTGCTGGCTGTGTCCCACAGATTAACGCCTGACCGTGGCATGTCACATCATTTCTGGGGACTTTGCAGTGAATTTAGTTCAGACCCAGGTAAGTGTCAGCTGGCTGGAGCGGGAGTTCGCTGGGGCTGGCTCAGCAGGGCACTCGTTGGGACGAGGTTTAATTTTGGGAATTCCACTAACAGCAGGAGAAAATGTTGTGAAATTGTCCTCTCCCTCATCAGCTTAATTCCATTCCTGACTCCAAAGGGTGGTTTTGCTTTAAACACAGAAGGAACAGTGCTGGCAGGAGATAAGGGTGTTTGCATCTGGGATGGGCAGTTTGCTCACAGTTACTTAAGTCAATGCTAAATACAGACGTACAGCTGGGAATCACACCCAGCTGCAACCTTCACTTGCATAAACCAGCCTGGAGATGTTTGGTTACTGGGAGAACCCGAAGATTGGGAAACGGGTGTCTTCCGAAGCAGCTTTTCAGTTGCTGGTCGTTTGCATACGGATCTGCCTGGAGAGATGCCAGTAATGATGCCGTGACCCCAAATAAATGCCAGCCCTTCTTGTATGAGCACAGAAACCTCTGGTGTCCTCAGCTGGAAATGGGGGCTGTAGCTGTGGAGCAGATGCCGACCAAACACCTCGCACTCATGTCATTCATCTACATGCGGGAGAGCCGGAAAACTCCCAGCAATGACCTTCCTCCAGCCGACCTGAGATAAATGGGTATCCAGGTATCCATTAGGGACTGGCAGAAAGTTAAAAAACAAAGGAAGTTAAAAAATAAAGAAAGTAAAAACCAAGCAGCCCATCTCTGGGTGTGCGTTACAGGCTGCTGTACGTGATATTTATAATTAAATTGCTGAAGAACCGGTTCTGGTTTAGGTTTATGTTCCCTCAGTAAGTGTGACAGAGGGTAAAACAGGGTAGTTTGGCACTTCACGGACACTTTCATTTAAAGGTTTAATAATGACTGACACCTCTGAGAGCTGATGCCAGCTGAGAGAGTGCAAAAACTGGATGAAATGCAAAAATTTTCAATGCTTTTCCTTTAATGTTTTCCTCTGTTGAAAGAGGACCTGATGGATTAGCCAGGCAAATGGGCGTTGCGGTACACGTAGGTAAATACTGTGCTGCTCGGCACGTTGATCCCAAACCTCAGATAAACTCTTGTGTCCAGTTATTTCCTTGAAAATGATTTCCATGTGAAGGCGACTCATCCTGTATTGTACACTTGGGTATCGTTGCTGAGCATGCTGTGATTTGTAATACTCTGGTCTTCCCAGATTTATGCAAGGAATTAAAGGAAGGTGAGAATATATGCCCAGCAGTGCTCTTCTGAGGTCTGTGCAGCTCACACGTTGGTGAGTATAAATAGAAACGATTGCATGGACTCTGCTGGGGTTTTGAATGCAAGATTTTGTGTTTCTTTAATTTTTTTTTTTTCCACTTGTTCTTCCTTTTTCAGTTTTCGTCCTATGGCAAAGCCTGGTTTTACATGTTTTACTTGGACTGTGCAAAATGACTGGGAGTCTGGAGTGAAAAAAGAGGAATAGAGAATTATGCTACTGGTTTTAGTGGAGGGCTTGAGCAAACTGGGAGCAGAGTACTGGGGAACTGGAACTGATGGCAGCTTTGGGTTCGGTTTAAACTCTGGAAAGGCAGTGCACAGCATTTGTTATTGCCTTCTTGCATGTCTGCTTGTCAAAGAGTAAAATAACTTTTTTGAGACTAGCTTTATGCTTCCTGATAGATTTTCTGAAGGAAAAATAAAACCTTTCCAGCGTGTCTTCTGTTAGGGGGTGGCATCTGCTCCAGCCTGCGTTTTCCTCCTGTGTGTCTGCACGCCTTTGCTGTGAGGTGCCGCGGGGCGTCTGGTCCTTCCCTGGGGGACTTGCTGGTCACCTCAGACCACTGCATTCCGCTGTGCCGACTGCTGCTCCTTCTGCCTCCCCTGCAGCGCCTGTGGGTTTTTCCAGCTCATGGTGTCTCGAAACTTTCATGATTCGTTCAACCCCATTTTTTCTCCTGTTGCGATCCATCAAATGGGCCATGACATAAAAATCCTCTTTCCTCCGGCCACCCTGCCCGTGGGCTACCAGCAAGGTGGTGTGTGCAGCATCGCGCAGGAGACGGAGCGGTGGCAGGAGGGAACAGAGCCAACCTGGCTGTTAAGCTGCATGGCCCCAGCACGGGGACTTCAGAGGAAGCACTCGCTACTGAGCACGTTAAGGAGCAAAGTCTGAGAGCTGCCTCCAGCTTGGCACCATCTCCTCTTCTCTGGAGCACTGAACAAACTCCTCTGAGTGAGTCATCTTCTGATTTACATGAGCCAGAAGCTGGGGAGACACTAATGCAACGATAATCGTGGTAGAACTCTGGCTGTCCATCACCGGGAAGATGGAGGTGAAGTGGTATACGATGTATTAGGCCAGTTTTCTAACAAAGTTTTGAACAGGAAAGTTTTGAAAGTTATAACAGAGCTCAGATAAAAAAGAAAACAAAAAGTAAAAGCAGCTACATTACTAGTTGCTGTGAGAGAAGTGGGTGTCTCAGCAGGACTGTAGGCGAATTCGGAGCATTTAAGATCAGAAGCAGCAACTCCCTTATCTTGTCCGACCATCTCTCTACCAGATGCAGTTGCAGTTTGCCTGGATATTTGTAAGTTTTTAAGTATGAAAGCCAGAATAAACTATTCTGATCATCTGGTCTGACCTGCGGTGTCAGGCAAGCCACAGGATTTATAGTTTCCTTGAACAAGTGTAGCCTTTGGAAGGAAAAAAACCCCAGTCTTTGATAAAGGTATTTTTAACGATGATGATTCTACTTCACCTGATGATGGACTGTTTCACTGTCTGGATTTGTGTGAAATCCAGCTTTGCCTGGTTCAGATTCTGACATTCAGGTGACATCCAAGAAAGCGTTTTCACTTCACAAGAGTAACTTTCCAATAGTATAAACAAGGATCCGAGGAACCAGAAAAGTAGCATATTGCAAAAGCATGCAAAAAAGCTGATTCATGTGATAATAAAAATTAAAGTGATGAGCTAATTTTGAGCATTTTAATAGCATGAGTGAACAAAGCCAGAGTTTAAATGAAAATATTCAGAACTAATACTTCCAGTAGCTATAGGCACATGTAAGCCTGACAGAGTTGTTTTAGATGCAGAGCATAACTGGAATACACAGAGCTAGCACCAAGCAAAAATGAGAATATAGAGAAAAATACACTATTTAAAAAAATGCACCTATAGAAAGATATGTGTGCTATAGAGAGAGATTTTGTAGTGCCCTCTCTATATGGGATCATATGCAGTCAGAACAGCAATAAAGAGAAAATGGTGTTTGCTAAAGCTAACAAGGAAAAGAAACTCAGGAGAAACAATATGGAACATTGTGAAAGAAGCAAACAGTGGTTCAGAGGATGAGATTTTTGCATATACTTAATTAAAACAGAGGGGAAAAAGAAAATAAAGTGAGAAGGTTGGAGCAGTGCTGGATCCAGAGACATGAGAGCAACGCAGAGTTGGTGGTGTGCTGGGTAGCACAGGGTATCTCAGCACTATACAAGAAAAGAAAGTGAGATTTACACCAGATAAAACCAACTTAAAATTATGCAATGACTAGCACATTTCCTACCCCCCCCTTGAAGCCTACTTTAAAAATAAAACATTAGGAGGAACTTCAACTCAGAAACTGTTGCTTTTAATTTAAACAAGTGAACATGCGCACCTAGAGAGAGAAAACCAGGGGAAAATGATTCAGAGAGTAGGTACATAAGCAGAACAATGTTATGTCTAGAACAGATAAAGAAATTGCACTAAAACTGGAAAAAATGCAGTCGCTTCAGTTACAGCACGCCCGCCTAGCCCTGCAATGAGTAAAACACACGTTGCAGAGGCATCAACCAGCCTCAACTCTGGCTGATCCATCCTCAGCTGGGCTGAGTCACAGGTATAAAGGCCAGCAAAGGGCTCATTGGGAAGAAGGGTGGTGGTGCTTTCCATTCAGGGGGGCTGGAGAGGGTTGCAGGAAGCCTGGAGGCTTTAGGGGAAGGAAGTCTGGGGATGAGTGACTGGGGGTTCTGCGCGAAAGCGAGAAGATGTTGGGAAGGAAGGGCTGGCCGAGACTTGGAAGTTGTTTCTGTTGAAGAAACAGGCTGGTGGGCAGCGAAAGGGGAAGGAGGTGCCGGCCATGTGGCAATGGCGCCGCAAGCTGCAGTGGCACTGTGAGTATCTGCCAGGGGAGCGAGGCCGATGGAGCAAGTTTGGGCTGCGTGTGGGGTGGGGGCCATGCTGTGCTCCATGCAGAGCTCGGGGGTTTAAATGCAGCCCCAGGAAGGGCTCCCTGACTCTGAGCTGGGGAGTTACTTTTGGTTTGGGAAGTGCTAAACCGTTCTCGGGGCTTGAGTGGCGAGGGTGGAAGTTGGTGGCAGCTCTGGGCTCTGTGGAGGAGCCTCGGTGCGGCCAGCATGATGCAGCACAAGGGGTGCCGGTGTGATGGCTGCCAATGCTGACGCCTGCCTGCAAGGGGCAGGGAAGAAATACAGAGCTGAAGAGGCATTAGGCAAAGTTGCAGCAGGCTGTAAGGCTGCGCAGGGGCATTTGCTGCTCTCTTGAGGATGGAGATATCAGTGTGGTGGTTTCTTTGGCTGAGGAGATGGTGACAAGATCCTATTAAATATGTGAAATTCTGAGATGCCAAATGATGAAAAGCACAACCCTGTTCCCCAGAGCAGTGCATCGGGGTGGTACCACGCAGCCGGGGTGGTGGTGGAGCATAGACCCTTACCCCAGCAGGGCAGGAAGCCTGTGCAAGAGGGGAGATGCCCAAAGCCCTCCGTTATCAGGAAGCTAAAGATCTTTCAGGCTTATGCTAATATCATCTATTTCCTCGAGAAAAATCCTGCATCCCAAAGTAAGCTGCAAGGAGGTGTCTTGGGATTTTTCTGAAAGAGGTATTGTTCCCCCACGACACCAGCAGGAAAAGCCCCTGACGAGCATCCCGCAGCTCAGCGAGCAGGTTACATCTGGTGCGGGTTGAGTCACAGGAACAGAGAGTTTTGACATTGCTAGGAAAAAAAAAAAACACGGCACCTACTGATGGCTGTCACAGGAAAGACTTGCTCCTTTCAGCGCCTTGGTGCTGCAAAATACACTTTATACAAAACAAAGGTCTCTTCTCAGGAGTTTGAATGGCTGTTCTTAGCTATTGACAAGCTTGGAGTTAGCAAAATAGGTTCTTCTTTCTTTTCTACAAGCATAATAAACATAAATGTACTATGATAGAGCCAATGGAATACAGTAAGTTCTTACACAGGTAAATTTGTTTAATTTTGTTCCCAGACAACAGCGACAAAGGAACGCTGCAGTGAATGCCTTACAATGATAGAGTTTGAGTAGGGAGAGGAAATTGGATCCTGTTTCTGAAAGGGGAGAGAGAGTGAGGCTTTGTGAATGAAGAACAAATCTGAAAGGTGCTGCTTCTTCCCTCTGTTTATGCTCAAATATCAATACGGGGAATAACAGTGGAAGCTGCAGCTGGAGAGGGCACTAGGGGTCACCACTGTCTTATCTATGTCATCTGGATTTAATTCTGAAGTAAGATAAATAACATGATAGAAACCAAAGCCAGGCTATTTTTTTTTTTTTTTTTTTTTTTTGGTGGGCCAGACAGCTTGCATTTCATTTCTTCGTTTTCTCTTCCTGCCTGCCTTCTGTCTGTCTCTCCCTTAAAACAAACCCCAGGGAAGCCTGTGGGACGCAGCCAGGGAGGATGCTCTAGAAGCAGGGGAGTTGCATCAGAATTCCCTATGCAGCTCCCATTTATTTAGAGCAAAGGTTAGGCAAATCACAAACGCTAAGTAAGTCAGGCAGAATCACATAACAGCCTTGGCATGTTTCTGCAAGTACCGCAGAGCAAACTGATTACTGTAATGAATAGGACCCTTGTATTCCAGAGCGTAACTCCTGATACGTTTTGCTCTGCCTGACCAACAATCCCATGTCTGAAGATCTTTGTCCCCCTATTTTTCCCCCAAACGGCTAAGTATCTCTGACATCTCATGAAACTGCATCTGATATCTACATTAGAAGGAGGATTGAGTGTCTGGGTTGTGAAGAGAGTTGCAAATCCTCTTCTCTGAGCCTTTTTTTGACCTCGTGTCTCGGAAGCAACCATTGGTGTGGGCTGAATTTATTGTCTGAGTGCTGGACTAGTGCATTTTAAGGTGGGATGCAAGGTGTCTAGGGAGAAAAAGTATTTTTTTTACTGAGGCAGATGATTTGTCTAGAGACAGATAGCCAGGCTTTCAGGCATACAAGGCCTGATGAAGAGGTTGTACCCCCTGACAGCCTGCCTTTTTTAGCTATAGTACTTGATCTTGCAAGATACGGATTCCCTTTTCTCTGCAGATAAATTATGGTATGGTAAATTGTGGTGTTTCTTGTTGCATGATATTGCAGAAGTTGAAATTTCATGTGAACTCGAAACCCGACTGGACAATTTATTGAAAGAAATAGCTGCCAGGCACTGTAAAATTGCAAAGAAAGCACTTCTGGCTCGGAAAGTCCCTTGCTAGCAAATCCCTGGAGACAGGGAGAGCCCCGGAGAAGTTTCCCCATAACCCGTTTGCGTACTCCTTCCTAAGCATCAGTTATAACTCACTTGGGATGGCATCCTGGGATCAGATGGTGTTTAGCCTGACCTGGCACACAAGAGAACACGGGAACGGATATATGTTCTTCGATCATCTCAGCGATGATAAAGCTGCTTGGAGCGTGTTACTATACAGGCTGTTTCTGGAGAAGTGTGCAGGCAAATCCAGACTCGTAGCCCAAGCTAGTGTAAGCACACGCAGGACATGTCTGTCTGTGCTGCTTGCTTCTGCCAGCTCCAGGCCTGGCCATCAGCTGCATGTTAGCTCAGAGCTAGTTCAATGTCAGCTCAGGTATATGTGGGCTGCAGTCGCACTAACATCCAAAGGTGGGGGAGTTCTTCGGCTCCTTATTTTAGGATTTTATGTAACATCCAGCTTATATAAGCCTTTGTCTGTTAACAAAATGGGTGGAGCGTGTCTTGCTTAGATTCCTTGCTAAAGAAATGCTTGTTACTTAACTCTTACTCAAGTGCTCATTTCATACTTTAAGACTATTTTAGTTAGTTCCTTTCCTGTTGCCAGTAAGAAAGTACCGACTTGACAACCTGTTATGGACAAATGATAAAATGTGTAATTCACCATTTAATGAACTTCATCTTAGAATACATTAGCAACAGTGCTGCTGAGGTAGACGACGAAAAACCGAGGCATACCCCAAACCCTGGTCCCAGGTTGCATCTTGCTTTCTTCTTGCCCCCTCCTGGCAGGAGACAGTTTGGGGGTGCTGGTAGGGGAGGAAGGATGGTTTGGCCTTTCCAGGATGGGTTGCCCTGCAGGACATGCCTGGGTACCCGGTGGTGCTAGCAAAACCCTCATCTTCAGCACAGCCAGGGTTACGCCCAGCATTGGTTCCCAGGCGGAGGGAAAGGGGAGGGGGGCAGCAGCACTGAGCGCCCTGTGGCTGGTGTCCCCATCCCAAAGCTGCTTTGGATCCCAGGGAGGTCACACTGGTCCCTGTGGTTAACTACATGCCTTTCCAGATCAGGGCTTCAGTTCTCCAGCAGATAAAGGTGGGTCGTATCCCGCTGTGTGGGAATGGTAAGGCATTAAAAGCTGCCAGGTGCCCAGATCCTGTGGTAAGGAGGACCATGCAAATTGTTTTCCGATGGACTTGTTGAGCTCACTCAAACCTGGCATTCATTTTACTGTAGGGCTTTAAATAGAAAGAGAGTGTGTGTCTTAGCTTAACACCATAAGGAGACGGTTTGCACTTTCTCTTTCCTCCAGATACTGTGCTTCATATACTGACGTGCCTGGCATTCCTTTAAGTTTTGTGAATTGCTGCGAAAACCGTCCTTTTTATACCCCCCCCCCCTCCCACCCTCACACAAACTCTCTAATT
>NW_008795378.1:2172520-2260386 GCF_000699145.1 Aptenodytes forsteri | reverse complement strand
GCTGCCACACGGTGGCATCCAGGTATCTGTGGAATGATGTGCCAGGGAGGAAACGGGTGGGAGGGTTTGGGTTTGGGTTTTTCCTGCCCAAAAGCAAGTTTGCAATACAAGAAATAATGTATTGTTTTAGCTCTGAGGCCCGTTTCTGTCCCCTGAGGCTCTTAAGGGGTGGCACAGATCGCAGATGCACTGCCGCAGGAAAGATCAAGCTAGAAGTGGTATCTCATGTTTTATTCCATACTTTTTTTAATTTATTTTTTTTTATTTTTATTTTTTTTTATTTATAAACTGATTTCATTCACCCCCCTCGAGAGGAGGAAAAAAACCCCAACCAAACCCAAACAGCGAGAGCTTTTTTTTTTTGTTTCCATGGGAATTCTGTGAGAGGGGGAGAGCGTGAAAGAAAACTGAAATATTCTGGCTCAACCCAATAAGGTTTGGATCCTGAGCAGCCCCTGGTCTGTCTCGTAGCAACTGAAGGCCAGGGGTCCCACTGTCCCCTGGCCATGCAGGTGGGGAGGGCTGGGATGGGGCTGCAGCTGCTGCTGTGTCATGGGGAGCATTACTGTGCTGCGGAGCTGCGCCAGAAAAAGCAATTTGGGTGGGAGAAGATATGACTACAACTCCCAGGAGGCACCGTGGCCAAGTCAGGCCGTCAGGTCTAAATGCCTTTCACCAAAACTTCCTCCCCTGCCTCTTCCTCCAAAGTTAGGAGGACAATTGTGGTCCTTGAAGGGGGGAGGGGGAAGTACTTGACAATGTGATTTCCGCAAATATCCCCCCTCCCTTTTCCTTTTGGAATACTAGTCTTATGGGACAAAACAATAAAAATCGCTTTTTTGTGTATGTATGTGGCTTAATGCCAGTTGGCCCATGTTAGGTGGTCTCTGGACTGCTCCATCCTTGGCAGCATCAGCAGTGGCTGCCCCAGCATGGACCCTGTGGGGTTTTCCTGGGGTGTCTGGTGCACACATCCATGGGGCTCCATCTGTCCGTTGTGGGTGTTGTGGTGGTCTTGGTAGTTGGAGCTGAGCGCCGTTCTGCCCCATCCCTCCGTGCACCTCATGGGAGCATGTTCAGGCCCTTTCTCATTGCACTGCTCTGAAATGGCTACAGCAAAACACATTTCCAGTCCCTAGTGAGGTGACACTCAGGTATGCAGGGTACACCAACCCTGTTGTCCTAAAAAGCTGTAGAGTCACTGTGTTATGTGGAAAGTAAATGCCCATTTGAAAACCTGGCAGAGGAGTGGTAGAACCACCACCACTCGCAGACCTGTTGCTCTACAGGCAGTATGGCTTCAGCAGAGGTTGGGGACAGGGTGCAGGAGCAGGAGGCATGGTGATGTCCTATGCTGGAGCTTGCAAGCCTCATGCAATGCCAAAGCCAGCCCTCGTTTCACCGCCGGGCAATGCAGCCAGTTCCTCCCTCCCCCAGGGCTCTGCAGGCTCCTTCCTAAATGGGACCCAACTGGGGGAAAAACTACCCCCCAGGTTGTTCCCTTAGTTCCCCTTTGGCCCCCCTGGCTTTGCAGAGGCACCAGCATCACCCACGCTTGGGGCCAGGGAGTGTCTGTGCAGCTAAAGGGGAAATACAAGGAGGAAAAAGGTCCTGCAAGTTGTCTGTAGACATGAAAGACAGGCAGAAAAACGCTCAAGTCAAGCAACTGATGGTTTGTTTGTCTTTTTTGTCTTTGCCATCTTTGATACTTCACTTAACCAAGAATGTGTTGGTTGCTGTGAACCGTGTCAGCTGAAGCGCAGCAGTTCAGCAGCACCAGGCTGGGGAATAGCCTGTTATTTGTAACACCGTAAATAACACAGCACTGGAGTTTGTAGTAGTATAGCTGTGCTGATTTAACAAGGGAAAAGCAACCTGGTGAGAAAAACTCTATAGGTAAACCCCTGTATTTAGATGACATCTGTGTTCGATATGTCAGAACCTGTATTTAGATGACATCTGTGTTCGATACGTCAGACGGGCCCCTGCCATGGTTCCGCTGAAACCGCTGAGGGCCCTCCTGCACTCCAACCCTTGGGCAAAACTGCTTTTTGCCACAGAGTGAAAGGGGAGAGTGCTTTTCCGGGTGCAAGAAAATGGTTTGAGAGGCTTGGAGAAGTTGATGGCTTCTTTGTGCTGTCACATGCTCACTCCTGCCTGCTCTGAGGCCGTAGTTTGGCATTTTTCTAGTGTCTAGCAGCCACTGTCCCTCTGCTTCTCCCCTCTCCCTGTGTTTGTGATACCAACTGGTGACCAAGATTGAGACTGCTTCTCCCCTCTCCCTGTGTTTGTGATGCCAACTGGTGACCAAGATTGAGGATGAGGTCCATATTTAAAAAAAAAAAAATCCCTTTTTCTTTTCCTGTGTTATCTTTCAGCTGGAGGTTTGGGTTTGGTGTACAGCAGCGTAGGCTCTTAGTCCTCAAAAAGCCCTTCTGCAGATGTCTCTATATGCCTCATGTATCCCCACTTTTGGCCAGCTCATTAGGCATGGCAATGAAAAATTTTAAAGAGAAGAAAAAACACGAATGAAGTGCGACTAAACAAAATTTTTAAAAAGATTCCTGGTATTCGCACCTTGGTTTTACAGACTGCAGCAGCATCGATCCCTGTGTGACTGCCATGCAGCGCGCTCCTTGCACCGGCACCTCGTGTTAAATAAGACGACTTTGCACTCCCTGTGACAGCAGTCAGTGTCCTCCAAGGGATGCGTGGAAGTTCCTGAAGATCAAAAAGCAGGTGGGAACAGAGAACCAAAGAAACCCCTGACAGACAATATTGTGTTTCTTCAGAGCTCGAGATATTTTTGAAGGTACGTGCCGAGTATCCACTTTATGAATTGCCTCTGGGACAGGGAAAGTTATGGGAAGTGTAGTAAATCACTAATGGACACGGGCACAATGGTGTTTCTTCTGGAAGAGATGATAACTGTGGGTGGAGAACCTGCTCTGTTGTGGTGCTCAGGAGAGGGGAATTGTGCTACGTAGATGCCAAAACGCTCTTTAAGAGTGTCTGCTCTCTTCTGCTGTTGATCTAGCCTGGCTCACAGCGGCTGCCAAAATAAACCTACCAGCAGAGAAATTAAATGTGCATTAACTGAACTAAGGTTTATGGATTTGTAAAGATTTGCTAGAATTCAGCCAGCCAGTTGCATAGGTGATGAGCACTGAAATGAGCACTGGGTGGATGGGCAGGGGTTTGTCTGCAGAGACAGTTGTTCTCTGCGTCTGAGATGTCCCCTCTCTGCACCAACACGCATGGAGAGGTGCACAGAGATGTGAGGTGGTGGAAGCCCCCTGCAGCCCGCTGGCCTCCTGCCCAAGGAAGCTACGGGGTTAGCAGAGGTGGGGCTGGAGAGTATGGCAGAGATGGGGCATCCCGGGCAGGCAGGTGCCCTGAATGATGCCCCCTGTGCCATCTGTCCACCGATTCCCATCCCATATGTTGGTGTTAGCATGAAACCCCTCTGCAGTGTGGGGTAACATGTCCTTCTCAAGCATGGCTTTGCCCGCTCTTTGTGGTGGAAAGGTGATGTCAGTGATATAGGGTGACTTTTCTTATTTCCCATTGCCCCTATTCTTTCCTGCAGAATTCCACCCTGATTGTTGCTTTGTTCTCCCATGACACTGAGTGTTAGAAGTGTCTGTGCTCTCTTTTCCCTTGCTCAATACAGACAGCACTGGTGAGCCACCCTGACTCACAGCTCTCCATAGATGCTGAGTGTAGCAGTGTTTGAGCTCAACACCGTGAGCTGAGAGAAGCCGTGTTGCAATGCAAGCCGTGTGCAAGGGAACCCACCTTAGATTTCTCAGTTTGATTTTAAATGTGAAGCACATCACTCACACTAGTTTTAGTAAGCTGTTGGTAAGCCAAGTCATAGTAAATCCAGTGTAAACGAGCTGAGCCGATGTGCTGCAGGTGTGCCCATAGACAAAGCAGGTACTGTTCTGGTGGAGAACATGGAGATGCTTCAATACTGCACTGCCAGAATGGGGTAGAGTCTGTCCTGCATTAGCAATGACCAGAGTTGGGTTATTTCTCTCACGTAGATTTGAGAATCATGGTTCAGTTTCTCACGAATTTAAAAAAAATAAAATCTTTTAAGGAAGAAAAATATCGTAACAACCATAGTGAAATCTTGCTGTAGAGGCAGAAGTGGGAACACTGAATTCCCTGGAAAAAGTCAGCGAGATGTCCCCTGTACAGCTGCAGCGGCAGAAGCTGTAGTACTGCAGACAGGTTTCAGGCATTTTACCGGCATGCCAGTATGCAAGACTGTGTTATAGCTGTTTAACGTATGGGGGATTTTTGCTTCTCCGCTTGTCAGTTCAATGCTTCTATAAGCACAAAAATTTTCTCACCCTCTCGCTAAAAAATCTGCTTCTTTGCATATTAAAAAGGGCGTATGGAAAGTAGTATGAAAAATGCAGCATCTGCAGACGAGTACTACTCAGATACAAACAATATGTGACCATAATTATTAGGTTGTCTTATGCTAAAAATAATATTGCATGTGTACTTAATTCATTGTTAATTTGCACTGACTTTTTCATTTGTTCCCCTCGCCAAATGTAATTTAGCTTTCCCATACCGCCGCCAGTGACTTCTCCCTGTTGAAGTAATTGGGCTTCTGTGAGAAGAGTACAAAAGGGGAAAAATTGTGCTCCCTGTGAAAGCTGCATTTGCATGAGAGTGGAGCAAATCACTTTGAATCCCTGTACTCGCAGGGCTGGGAAGCTGAAATAAAAAAGCAGACTTTTTCCTTACCGTTAACGGATCATTTCTTGATAGGTTTTGCTTTTCCTCTAATAAGAAGTGCCTGCCACAAAAAAGGAACAGAACCCAGCAAACCACCCTGCCCTTTTCCTCCACCCTCCCTACGTTCTCCTTAACTCGCGGGGAGTGGTTTCCCCTTAATGAGCAAGTGCTCATAGGCTGGAGTGCCTCGTGGGTTGGGTCGCGCTTCATTTTGCCTTTGGGGAGCCAGCCTGGATGCTTGAACCGAGGCGCTGGGGCCGGGCGGTTTTTTCCGCCGAGGCGCTGGGGCCGGGCGGGCGGTGCCGGGCGGGGCGGCTCCTCCTCGGCGCGGGGCCGCCGCTTCGCTGGGAAAACGCCTTGCCGGTTGTAACAGCACCATGAGGCACCCGCTTTCACGGGGCTGGAGGGTGGGTAGAGAAGGAGCCGGAGTTGCCGGCTCTGTGCGGAGCGGTTGGGTTCCCGGCGGCGGGCGGGGGGAGGCTGATGCGCTCCCCGGGCTGCCCCGGCCCGCCGCGGGGAGGGGTCGCGGGGGTGGGCGGCTGGCTCTGGGACGGTTTTGGGGGAGAAAAAGGCAGATACTTAAACACAAGACGCTTGTTTTCAAGTTGATTCCCTGCTTGGGCTCTTTGCTGAGGCTGGGCAGCGAACTTTGCCAATGGGAGGTGTTTATCAGCCCTGTAGGACATACTTGGGATGACTTATTAAATTTTCATGCTTTGAAATGGGTAAGTTTGGATCCAGCGAGGCTGATGAGCCCTACGCCGGGCTGGAGTCAGCCGGGAGGGCTCTGGATCGGGGAATTCGGAGGTGGTAGCTTTACGTTTGCTGTGGACTTCAGTGTTTGTGAGATTTGGCTGGTGTGTCTCCAAAGCTGGTGAAACTGCGTTGCTGCCCTGTCCCTTTTAGCAGCCGCCTTTTTGGGACGTGGGGAAAAACCTGAGAGTTTCCCAACATCCTAGCAGCTGGCTGACACAACCCGTTCTGCTGAGCTGCCGGCTCGATTTCTTGCAACGGAAGCCTTTTCTGCCTGTTGCTACTTTTCTTTATTTGGCATGATGCTCTTTCTTGGTATAGGAGGCTGCTCTTCAGAAATCTTCAGCCCCCAAATGCCTCAGACCTGGCCTGGGCAATGATTCAAGCCGGTGCAGCTCCGTTGACTTTGGGAGTGTTTTGCCTGCGTGGTCGGGGTTGACATGGGCTGTCTGTACACAGCAGGATAATATGTGTTGTGTGTCCAGGTCTGTGTGGTCTCCAGATCCCTCCTTTCAGTAAATCTGCACGATGCCTCTGAAGTCAGTAGAATTACGTGGCTGTTTGGGGGACAGATGCTGATAGTTTAACTGGGTGGATGAAGCTCTGCTGGTTTGACATTCAGTTGAAGATCGTAAGTAATGGGATGTCACGGCGAGGCTGGTACGTCCAAGGCCGCTGGGACAAATGCTCTCTGTTTTGTAGCTGCCTGTGTTTGCAGCTTGAGGGGTGGGAACTGTTTTGAGTGTCTTTAATCGCTCAAGAATTCATGTTTTCCTCCCCGTGCCATCTCTGGCATTTGATAGTGTGATCTCATGCCAGAGGCTCGCAGGTAACTGGGGAATTTAATTTCTGACCACCCCTTCTCATGGTGCTCACAGGAGTGTTAGCTCTGTGGCTTGGGTCTCGTGGCCAAATCCTGCCCAGCTCTGCCAGAAGTTGGGAAGCTCCAAGTTTAAGCCCTTGGGCCCTGGGCTACCCTTCCTTTTCAGCTTGTCATTGGTCTGCACTGTATTTGCTGTGAATATGCAGAAAGCCCCTTCCTTCAGTGTAAGTGTTACTGTGTGATACTGAGTGCTGCCCAGGGATGCTGGGATCCCTGATCCCTGCTCAGGGGATGAGCACTGAGCACCTCTGTGGGCTGGTGGCCGCCAGCCCCTCTTGTGCAACTGTCCTGCGCTCACCTGCAGCTGAAAGGGGTCCTTCCTCCTGTCCTTTTGCTGTGAGATACCACCAAACCTGTAAAATCAGTTTTCTTGCGGTGGGAGAGTGTCTGGCCTTCCCTGGAGCTGGGGGTGCAGCACGTGGGAGACCTGTGGTGCCTGCACCTCCCCAGCATCCCCATCACCCATCTTTGTGCAGGGTTTAGCTGGCTGGGGGGGCTGAGCCCTGGCACTGTCCTCCCCTCCAGAGAGGGGGCCAGCCCCAGGCCTTGGTCAGAGCTTTGTGGCTGCATGGGGGAGAGGGTTGAGGTTTATCAAAACAGGCTGGGGAAAAAAACCCAGATCCCTCTTTATTACAATTTACAGAGATTCCTATAGGCTGTGGTTCAGCACATAGGGAATCAGTCCGATTATCTCTGCAGCCAGGTACTAGTGTAAATGAAAGTTTATGAAGAGAGGTACATCTGTTGAATTTTTTTCTAAGATTTAACTTTCCTACTTAGAGAAGATCAAAGGGTGTCACTTAAATACCCATTTGCACATTTAATTTTGTCTAGACACATAACATCCTCCTTTTCAAGATTATTGAAAATTAGTGTTGAGGCTTTGGACTTACTGGAAAAGACTTAATAAAGTGACTTCTCCTGGGGGCCGTGATGCTTTTATTTTGAGAGGCTTGAACTCCTGCCACAAATAATGCTGTTGCTGGCAGGTGTCTCCTGAGCTCTTGCAGTGAGGAAGAGTTTTCTGGGATCAGAATGGCAGCTTCTTTAAACTGCTGAAGATACTGTTTTTTTTTTTTACACACACACACACACAAAAATTGTAAGCGCTAGGTAGGTAATCTATGCTGGTGAAATCATTCTTTCATGAAGCAGGCTGAAATCCCATGCCTCACCTAGAAATTGCTACTCTTAGGAAGAGTAGTAAGAAAAGTGTAAAGGCTTGTGTCAACTTGACATTGTTATCCCCTGTAATTTATGAAGTGATCTTTAGACTGCAGGTGTGTCTGCAGTAAAGGAAGGATCCCATGTTTACAGTGGGTCTGCTCTTGAGCAGTGATTTGAGAAATCTCTTCCTTGATAAACCATGCAAAGTGCAGTTGTGTCTCCTTTATCTGTTAGTTATGAACTGAACTTGGGTTTTTAGTTATTCCTTCTCTGGTAATTGATTTAAAGCAAGTTAGGAAATATTCAGGGAAAGAAACATGAGGAAAATGCCCTTAATGCCAACGTTGCTACAAATTTTATTCCCTTGAAATGAAATTATAAAGAAGATACCAGTTATCAATGTTCATACAGGCTTCTAGATTTATCTTATCTATCTCTACCTAATGAACATACCAAAGGAGAAACTCAGTCTCTGAAATAACTGAAGCCCTGGAGTACTGCAGCAAGCCATCATGCTCTGTTATCAGAAGCTCCCTTCTCCTATTGCCTTTGTTGCAAACAGGTGGTTCCTTAATTTCACATTGAAACAGCTGTTTTGTAGCAAGTCATTTAAAAAATAATAAAAAAAAAAGTTTGAGTGGGAATGAGCATTGTACAGCGGCCCTGAATCTGTGTATAACAGAGCTGAGGAAGCAATTTGATTTTTTTTTTTTTTTTTCTGGGTGTTTAGTTGCTGGAGTGTCTAATGTCAGTAAGCATCTGGTCTTAGCCAAGGCTGAGGTCGGTGAGAGCGAACACTTCATGCCTTTTCCTCCTATTGTCTGGCTGACAATTGATGATGTGTGTTTTTAACTCGTTCTCACATGCCCTGTACCCTGGAAACTCTCCTGCAGGGACCAGGATCGATTCGGTCATGGCCATGTGTCTGATGGAAGTTGTGGTTGGGTTCTTTTTTTTTCTTTCCCTTCACAAAACCTTGGCCAGCCTTTATTTTTGCCAAAAAGAAGGTTTTTTCAGTCCTTATTCAGGTGCTGCTTGCCATGCTTTTTCTGCACTCTGAGATGTGGGATGTGTGAGTAGCTGGCACGCAGCCTGGCTTCTTTGCAGCATGCTGTGCAGGGCCAGACCTCAGCCCTGCTGAGTTGCAGGATGATGATACATATATATTATCAATTTAATTTTTGTTTGGTATATATATAAAAAAATATAACTTTTGACAGATATTTAGCCAGGTGCCCCTGCCCTGCCACTCACTTTCATGGACTTGTGAGCATCTGCCAGATGCACATACCAGCTCCACATGCGCAGACACCCTGGCAAGCAGAGGGTGGTGGAGGGATTGGGGGAAGAAAAAGCTCTGCTTGCCAACTTCTCTGTCCAAAATATTTGCCATGCTGCTTCCCCACCTGCTTGTCGCAGGGTGTCCAGGGTGGCAGGAGGCAGCCGTAGTCCCTTGCGCAGGGGACATGCACTCTTACCCTGGCTCCTGTGCCTGGGGGGAGCAAACAGGAGGGAAACGTGGATTTGCAGATCATGATTTTTTTTTTTTATATATATATATATACACACACACACACTTGTGTCTTCAGGATTCAGAGTGTTCTGTTTCCATGCAATAATAGTGGGAGGTATCTAATCACTGGAGTTGGCATTGCGTGCCATTGCCACTGCCCTGAGCGCTTCACACATCCCTCGCTCCTCGTGCCCACGCGCTGTGGTGGCATTTAGTGCTTTCTAGATCCTTAAAGCAGATAAACAACACTGCAACCTGGGGGTTTACGTAACAAAGTGGGAGTGGGGCTCATGTCTGTCAGACAGCTCGCCTGCGCTGGGGTGCCGCGTCCCTCAGGCACCCATCTGCTGGCACGGGGATGGGGGGAGAAGCCGTCTGGTGGCTGCTGCTCCCACGCTGGAGAGCTGGGACCCCAAAAGGAGCTGGGATGGTGCCAGGCATCCCCCCGGCATGTGCTGCCTCCTCGCCAGGGGAAGAGAGGAAGCCACGCGTCCCGGCAGGAAAGAGTTTTGCCTCTGAGAATAAAATCTTGCAATTTAAAAGCAGCTCTGGTTCGCACAAGTCTAATAGACACCAGTGAGGCAAAACTTGCTAAAAAGGGGTCAGGGAGGGGGATGGAGCAACTACCAGAAGGACCTGCTGCTGCTCCAGCAGTGAGCGTGGCATGCCGGCACGGCAGGCAGGGTGACAATGCAGTATGTAGTCAGGGTTTATTGCCAAAAAGGGATGTAAGATTTTAATATCAAGATAATCACCTTGAGATAGCAATCTTATTGGGCTAATGTGGTTGCTTTGCCAAGAAAACATGTCCGAGAGTGGGGGACATGGTGGGAATGAACCTGGCAGCATCTCCTTGGCATGCATCTGCTCGACTGTGCCAAGTCAGCACTGAAGCTGGCTGCAGCCATGTGCAGCGTTCACACCTCTGTGCTCTTTGGTTGATCGTGTTTCTGCAACCATTTTCCCTTGAAATATCCCCTTTGCACTCTGGGGATGCAGTGCTGACCATATTGAGCTCCAGCAAATAAAATTGTTCAACACCTCTAGTACGATTTGACAGTGAAGTAGCCAGTTTGCATTAGTTATCTTAGTGTAATAACATGGTCTCTTTTTCCTCTATCCCCTTATTTTTTGGCAGAGAAGACACAGATAAAATAAGAAATGGTCCTCTGTCCTAAGGAACTGACTCTCTAGGGAGAAAGGATGTAATAAAAAGGCAATGTGAATAGTGATGGGGTGGGCATTTTGCAGAAGAGAAAGAGCATTGCTCCATTGCCTGCCTGGGCAAGCTGGGGTCAGGTATAGAAAGCTTCTGAGAGAGGAGGTGCAGAGCTGAAGATGAAAAATCTCATCACTATTTGCAGGTTTACTCAACAGAAAGACTTTTTCCCTGGGTGTGGAGTCCTGTTTACACTATACTGACAGCAGCAAATATTCAGAATATTCATGGTGTTGGGAGTTATTTTTCTGGTTTACACCTCTGTTGGTGGAAGAAGAATTAAATTGTAATTTCCTTGATTGCATTTTTCAGGTCAAGCTGCAGAGTGGGCCTGATTCCTGTTTTAGATTTTTATTTCTGCCAGTGCAATGAGCCCTCGTGTGCAGCCCTCACGTGAGGGCTCTTTTTTTTTTTGTGAAGTAAGATAAACCTGCTGATAAACGCCTGGTGCTTTCCTGGGCTCCCCCAGGGCTGGCGGGGGGATCCTGGTGCTGCTCCCCTCCTCTGGGGGCTGTTTGCAGCTGCCTCCCCACAGCAGGGAAAGGTGGTCTGGGCACAGAGGGACCGCTCTTCTCTGGGATGAGCGTTCCAGTGCACAGAGACAACAAGCAGTATCAGGCAGACAATGTCCCACAGAGCAGCACTCTGATGGTCTCTGTCCAAGCCTGTGCAAGCGGGTGATTCACAGCCAGTTGGTGTTTCTGGTTGTCTTGCTGTGCGGGAACTTGCTTCTTGGCTCTTCTCCCATCAGGGTCCCACTGGCGGCGAGCCCCGGGGCTCCTCCATGCCACTGGTGCTGACACATCACCGGGCGACTTCCCAGAAACTTCTCCTATTTTACCAGCCGGACTTTTGGGAGGATTGTTTTAATCAGAAATCCTCATTTCTTGTTCTTCCCCCGGTCTTTATTTCCCCCACCCAGAACACAGCCTTCTTGTGAACACACACCGCTAGCTGCATTGCTCTCGGATCAGATGCATGTCACAGCACAGGCTTCTCTCACTGTCAGCTGGGCTGACTCCTTCTTGCAGCCTCAGGGATCCCCGGGGTAAAAATAAACAGCAATAGTAATTAATTGCACATTTCCAACACTTTCAATAATCTGGAGTGTCGTGGCCATGGCGGTACCTCGTAACTGTGCCCTACTATCTGGCTAAAGGCAACCTCACTGCTTTTTTTTTTTTTTTTTAATTTAAAAAAGTTTTCTCTCTCTCCCTCAACAAACTTTGAATGTGACAGAGACGAGGTAAAACAAGTGGATTTTTTTGGCCTGCATTTTCTCTTTTAATTCAAGTAAAATGCAGTTACGTGATGTGGTTGGCTTTTCCACGTGAAGAATGCAAATCTGCCTTGTTTGGTGTTTTCTTGGGTGTGGTGAGAAGCACCTGTGGGCGCTGGGGTCTCCCAGGAAGCTCAGCTGTCCTCTCTCTGTCACAGCTAAAGGGCTGCTGAAACAATTTGGAGAGCAGGCAGTGTATCATATAGTCTTTTCAGAAATAAATGCTTTGGTCTCCACGCCTCTTTTTCTAAATGTCTATTTATGTAGTCCCCATGAGATGTTCTGAAGTGTATTTTTCCATGACAGAGGTTTCCTGCAAATCGAAATTTTTTTTTGGTAAGTGTCCCACCCAGCATTAAGTCTTACCAAGAAAGAATAGTAGATGACTCACGGTGCCGTTGAAATTCCTGCGGTTAGACCTGATCCTGCTGAGTTTTGGCAGCAATTATGGCAAATGAGCCATTTTGTTCACTGGGAGAAAGAACCAGCGAGATGGGAACTGCTGTCTGAGCCTGTTCAGGTTTTTTTCTTTCTCCCAAAGCTATTGCTTTTCTTTCTGCCAAACAGCTTTTTTGTACATGTAGAAAACTGTCTGCAGACACCTTTCTGAGCAGCACTGCTCCAGAAGGTTGTGGCAGTTGAGGGAAAAATAATATTTAATTTTTGGCTCATTGTGTGCAGCTGCCCATCTTGTGCTGAGGTCTGGAGGATTAAGCTTGTGAGTTGTAACTTTCATGCTCTGATTTCCTCTAGGAATGTGTGGAAAAATACTATACAGGAGTTTTCACAAAACAAAGAGCTGCAGGGCACCTCTGGCTTGTCCAGACACCCATGTTGCTTGTAAGGTGCTGGAGGTCTGGGTATGTGGGTAGGGGAGAGAGGAGTGAGGAGGCAGCTGAGGCTCAATTTGAGTTCAGACACGAGCATCATCTTTCACTGCCTGCCGTCAGTGTGCTTCTGTGCTGGCTTGATGGAGGCATTTTTTTTTCCCCTCTGGGGAAGGAGGAAAAAAACCCCCACCTATATCCGAGGCATCTATTTTGTTCTAAGGAAGCTGTCAGTATTGTCAATGTGTGTAAATGAGCTATTTTGCATAAATTTGCAGGTGTCTAGTTGTATTTAAGCAAGAAACATAGGAGAGCTATTCTGTTTCTGCAAGTGACTTCTTTATAATGAGCAATTTTCCATTGAATTTGCCTGGGTTTGATCTTAGTTCAGCAGGTACCGACCTGAAACCTCAGCCATCATTCCAAAGTTACTTGTGAAATCAGAACCGAACTTCTGTAATTATTTGCTCATCCTTAATTCTGATAATGAATCAAACACTTCAAGGTATAGAAAAATTAACTTTTCAGTAACTCGAGTACCCTGTGTCCTGAGTGCTGTTATGATCCCATGGAGGGTCTCCTTGGGAGAGGCTGATTTGCAAAGCCACCTGAAGCCCTCTGTAAAGTCTTGGGGACAGCATCACCTTTGCTCTCTGAGCTCGGCTCACAGCTTCTCTTACAATCACTTCTGGGACTTCCCCAAGCCAACTGTTTTCTTGTAAACTAGAAGTTCTCAAATATATGTTTTAGCTGACCGGGGAAAGGAAAATGCAGTTCTTGAGAGGCCTTAATATTATCCTAGATCCACAGATGAAGCTGTTGGTGAACTGGTAGGAGATTTCTGGGTGTGAAAGGGAGGCCAAGGGCTGATGTTTGCCCGTGTCGGTGCTTGCTGTTGACCGTGACTGAGGATAAGCAGCTGCTTTTGGAAATGCAGAACAGGAGCAGGCATGCACCTGCCTGTCATCTCCTCTGGCACATGTTGTTTCTAGCTCTTTGGGCACGATGCCTTATTGTACAATGGGCATGTGGTGCTGGGTGTCCCAGCTCGATGGTGGGAGCTGAGGTCATTGAGTGCTGTAGCTTTAGGGGCAGGCTAAAGAATGGAAGTTGGCCGAGGATGGAGACATCAAATTCTTGTGGAGTTTATTAGCCAGAATGCATGAAATGTCTTTAAAAGCATTGCTCAAAAAAAAAAATCATTAGGGAGCTTCAGTTTGGAAAGGTGCTAAACCCAGGTTTGCATGCAGGGGTATGGTAGTGTTTTGGGGTGATGCGAGTAGTTGCACCATTTTATGGGGCTTTGCACCAGTGACTCCAGCCTGTCCCTGCCCTGGGCAGGGACAGCAGGTGACAGTGCTCTTGAGGTGGTGTAGGGTCCCATTTGGGATGGGGAGGCAGCGGGGTGCTGGACGAGGAGCAGAGAGAGGAGCTGCGACATACCCTTGCTGGGATGGTTGTAGGTGCACGGTGTCCCCAAGGTGCCACAGCTCCAAACTGCTCCCATGAACCTGACGTTCATCCTGTGCTTTGGGTTTACCAAAGTACATCCATGACATGCTGCACGCACAGTAAGCAAACAGCTTGGCAGAGGTTAATGTTCAGCGTGTGTGGTGACAGGGTTGATTCACACCACCAGGAAGCATCAGCATGGGACGGCACCGTGCAATTACCTGCACAGACCCAGGGGCTGCCTGGGTGGGTGGACGTGCAGCAGCCGTCGGTACTGCATGTGGGTCCCAGCCGTGCACCCTGCACTTGGGGGCTTTCTGTAAGCGGGACAAAAGCAGCAACAAAACCTAGGTGGTGGCCACCCTGCAGTGGTTGTCCCTGAAGCTGTTGTGCCCCAGGGAAGCCACCCTGGGAGATGAGCCTGTGCCTTGAACCCCCCAGGCAGGGGAGGGAGCTGGACTTGGCTGCTGCTCACACGGGAGTGCTCAGAGTCCTGCACTGTGGTGCTACCTTCCTGCTCCCCTGTGGCCTTCTGCTCATGCCAACTGTTTTTTTTCCAATGAAAATTATTTGAGGAATTCCATTAAAACAAACAAAAAAACCCCAAAAACCCAAATCAAGACAACAGAAATGGCATTTTATTAAAGCAATAAACTATTAGTAAAAATACATGTTCTCAATCTGCTACTCCTTGTTGCTGTGATACCCACAGAAATTTCTCATTTCTTTGAGCAAGTCACGTAAAGGGTCAACAAAAAGTTAGCACCTTCATGTGCTTTCGTGTGTGGTTTTTGACAGCAGGAGGAGAAAAGAAAAATCATCTTCCCACTTAATGGAAACTTGGCAGTAAGCAGCAGGGTTGCATCTGGAGCAGGGATGGTGACCTCCTGACACGTACCTGTGCTCTCTGCCTTGATATAGAGCAGCAGCTGCCAGGAGCGAGTGCCTGTGTAGGGAGATGAGAGCAGGCAGGGCTGGAGCGTGATGGCTGAGAGATCCTGTTTTAGTCGCCCAAATCCCTCCCCGAGCGCAGGCTGCAGTGCTTTCCCTGGGTTTAGCTTGGCTGGCGGGAGTTATGCGAAGATCTGTAAGTGTTTGCATTTATCAGCTGCCACCTAACCCGCTGGGGGGGTTGGAGGTGCTGGGCTGCCTTCCAGCGTGCCCGCTTGGCTCCGAGCTGCCGAAATTCCCTGCAGAAATGTGGCTTGGCAGGTGGTGGTCGCTGGAGCAGACATGGCACCGGGAGATACCAGAATCATTGAGTGATGTACAGGATATCAGCCGTGTAGACATCTATACGTTTAGATCATGAAAATATGTCCTGTATTTATATGACATGTTCAACCATATATAAGAGCGGCAGCAATGCTTACCATCCCACGGGCACCTCTGAGAGTCCTTTGCATTACACTATCACCCTGGCAAGCTTCTCGGTTTTAGCATTTTATATAAAGCTTTTATGGCCAAGCTCTGTGTGTCTGCCAGCACGCTGAAGCGCTGCATTCTTTGACCTTCCTACTGTTTGTGCTCTTTGAAGGAGGTACTTTTTCCAGCCTCTCTTTTCCCTCAGCTCAGGACTCCCTTTGCCACCCTCTGTTGCGGGGTTTGGTGATGCTGAGATGGTGCTGATATCCAGGGTGTTGTCAACCAGTTCCCTTCGCCCTCTGCAGCTACAGCACTAGCGGGTCTCTAGGGGTAGATAACTGGGTGCTGGAGGCTTTGGGCATCCCCTGTCCTTGCTTTCAAGGGCGTTATACACAGTGCTCCTGGGTTTAGGGGTGCAGAGTGTGGGCCGTGACCACATTAGAGTGGAGGGTTTATAGTGATCCAGGGGTTGAGCACAGCTCTCTGGAGGATGCACAGCACGAGGTGCAAGCGCTGTACTTAAACACTCTCATCTGTGCCTGAGGAATCCAAAACATGGTGATGAATACGTACGTGAAGGGCCGGCATTAATCCCTGATAAATACCTAATGATTGGCTTCCCAGGGGAGGCTGCGCTTCCCGTGGCAGCGTGGGGAGTGGGGGCTGTGCTGCGGGTGTGCTGCTGGACGGGGGGAGCGGGAGCCCCGTGCTAGAGGGAATGGGAGCCAGAATAACCAGCACATTGGCGTGAGATCAGCAGCCGATGCTCATCTGTGGATGTTTATGTTTTTCCTTTTGTGTCACTGTTCCGTAAAGCAAATAAAATGAGTCCTTGGGAGGGGCCTGATGCTTAGGCTGGTCCTGGGTGTGGGGAAAAACGCAGCACAGAGGGGTTTTCTGACTACAGCAGTGGGTTAGTCACAGTGTAATGACAGCACTGCCCGTTGTGATGACCATTGCCTTACCTCATTGTTTCCCTTGACCTGCCTAGTTTTTCTGTTGTCTTTTCTCTAGCATGAACGCGGCGGGACAGATGCTGCAGGACCCAGTACGGGGGCAGAAGGGGCTCTTCCCCGGTACAGATAGCACAGCAGGGACCTCCATAGATTTACTTGTTATTTACAGACAATCCCAGTCTTGAAGCATCTCGTCCCCTATTGCAAACAGGCCATGCGGATTCCCATGACTTAGCTTTTCCTCTGGGCAGGCTGGTGGCTTGGCAGTAAGCCTCACGTGGAAAGGACCATGGAAATCAATAAAGCAGAACCAGGGAACTGTGCTGCAGTCATTAAAGTGGGAAGTGCTAATTGGTTCCTGCTTTTAGAAGTATTACTATTAAATGTAGGAACTTTGTGAAAATAATTGTTTTGGAAACAGTGTTTTAAAATATTTTGCTTTCATCAGGATTAGGCCAAAGATAAGAAATTTAGGTCAGGATGATGTCTGAACATGATGTTTATTGTTGATTTGGATTCGTATTTCAGTTCTTTTTCGGCTCCAGATCTTTCCAGGATGGAAGCAATGCTTTATTTATTGTTCAAGGGTTGTTTTGTGTGTTTTTAGAAAATAAACCCTAATCCTCTTGCATTGTCCCTGTAGTATGAGCATCCAGAAGGGCAGATTTTTTCAGGGGGCATCTCCATGTGTTGTGCTGGCCACTTGCTCATTTGGCTAAATGACTTCCATGTACTGAACTTTAAGAGCAGGGTTAAGTCACTGCTGAGCATTTTTGAACTCCCTTGACTTTATTTCATACTTAAGGAATGTAACATGCTACCTGCTGTCTACAAGAGCCCTTGGATTTTGATTAAGTAGTGGGGGAGGGTATACTGAAAAATAAAAAAAAAAAAAGCGTGTCTCTTTTGCTTTGTGTGGGTATGTGGATTTCCTGGGCTGGAAAAGCAGGATCCTCTTCACAGTTGGGCACCCTGAGCCCAGGGGACACTTCCCGGCTGCTCGGTGGAGGTCTGACACCTGCCAAGGACCATGGAAGGAAGGTGTGCCAGGGTGTAAATCTGGGGCTGGTGACAAGCCTGGCTCCTCCTGGGGGATGCAAATAACTCCTCAAAAAGGGCTCTTGTCAGCCGAGAGTATTTCTCCGTGAAGGAGTGGTCCAAAGCTAATTTTACACTTAAAATGTGAGGAATTGGGAAAACATTTACGTAGAAAAGCTTTATCACCACCAGGCAGGGGAAATAGCTGTGGAGGGCATCGTGCGTAGGATTTCCTTGGCATCTCGTCTGGGCTCTCAGTGCCTGTATGGCACCCAGGCTCCTGGCAGCAGCAGGAGGAGAGAGGAAATTCATGGCTCAAGTCGTTTGTTTTTAAAACCACCATCTCATTGCCCTGTTCCAGCCCGAGCCTGTCTGTTTTGAACAGTGGGGCCAGGGAGGCTCGTGTGGGTCCCGCCACCGGTGCTGCCTGCGGGACAAAACCAAGTATGGGAACAGAGGTTGCTTGTCACAGCCCTTGCCAAAAGGTCACTGTACTGGGAGAGATGTCATGAGAACTGGAATGAGGGTATTTTTCAGGGATTATAGTGTTTCTCGCTGTGGGGATGGGAGTTGATGTAGAGCATCAAACCCTGGGAGGCATTAGCAGGAAATGCTTGTTTTTACTGGATGTATTTTCTCTTCCCTCCTTTCCTGTTTCACAAATGAAGGCTTTCTCGGTTTCATAGCTCTGTGTGGTGCTTGTCAGCATCACAGCCTCATTAAGGAACAATGAGTATCTGAGCTTGTTGCAGATCTGCCATGATACATGTAAGAGAATAAACTTGGGCTGACCAAATTTTAGGTAGTGCTATTACCAGCTGCATACGTTTTCACATCAGGACTTGAATGTCTTCAAACACAGAACTGTTCATGAATATTTACTGAAATATGAATTTTCTGCCTTCCAATTTCCATGCCTTTGAAGCCATGCTTTTGTCGTCCTATGCAACAAGTAGAAAAAAACTGTTTCTTTAGCAAAGGCTGAGGTTGTCGTATGATCCCCTAAGTAATAACTTGGGGTTAAGGCATAACCAAAATGGCAAATAACAAAAATAGGTATCGGGCTTGCCAAGTTGCAGGGTTGAGCTAGGGGTTTGCAATACATTCACAAGGGCTCAGGGATTCATATAGTTAACTTTGATTTTTATAGTCATTTTTCCTGTAGTTGAAACCTTGATTCTTGGTGCAGTCACTATTTCCGATGTGTATATTGTACTAGTTCAAGAGGTTTGGGCCCCATGTGAGGACAGCCAGGCAAAGGGAGGCAGAGAGTTTAAGTTGTGCTTGGAAGAGGAAATAATTAATCTGAAAACCGGGCTGGATGAACGTGGTGTCAGAAGTGTTTGTGGGGGTTTTTAGTATGTTTTTTCCCTTTTTTTTTCCCAATTTTTTACTATCGTCCTTTTTCCTTGTTTGTTCATTGTTTCCAAAGTTTTTCTCTACCGCTGACTTTTTCATTGGTTTTTCCTCCTCGCTACTTCTGCCCAGGCAGACTTGGAGCCAGATAAAGCCGGAGCAGCACCTTCCCTCTGTTGGTATGCAGGTCATCCTGCCAGCTCCTGGCTGCCCAGGTGGCAGGTTTGGGCACGTGGGTGCTGGAGGTCTCTGGAGGGAGCTGGGGCAGCTGTTCCTCCTCCCCTGCCCCGGGAAGGTCAGTAAGGGCGGCCTGCCCTTACAGACCTCTGGCCCTGGGGACTCTGCAAACCCCTCCTTGGACAGTCCCATGCCTTTGCCATTAGACAGTTTTTCTCCCTAGTCTCTGCTTGAAACCTGCAATTCAGAGCAATTATCTCTTGTCTGCCCTGCTCACAGCAGTCTTCTACACATTTGCAGACTGCTGTCTTGTTTCATCCAAGTCTCTTCCTTCTCTCAGTCCTGACACTGTGTTCTCACGGGTCAAGTGTTTTAGATCTGACTCTTCCCATCTTCTGCACCCTATCTTCCTTTTTAGCTTGCAGGCAGTAGCCCTGTTTGTGCATCTTGGCAGTTTTTGCCTTTGTTTGGGTTGCCGATTCTTGACCCACTGAAACCCTGGTCTTTGTTTTTGTTTTTCTTTTTGTTTTTCTTTTTTTCCTCTAACAAACTGCTGCTTATTTTTTGTCCTGGATGGCAACAGCCAAATACTGAAGTGTAGCACTTGTTTCTAATAAATTTCATCCTATTATTTCCACCCTCCTGCTATTTGCCAGTATCATTTGAGTTCTCTTTCTGTCTTTCACATAATTGCAGCCTCCAAAGCTGGCAATATCATAAGTTTTATAAGCCTGTTCTCTAGTCCATCATTAGTGCAAGCACTGAGTGGCACTGGATAGACACAGCCTTCTTGATGCAGCCCCTCTATTTTGCTGCTGAATCACGGATAACCGTGCTTGGCACGTGTTTACACCCAGCCTGTTGCAGATTAACCTGGGCACATTCCTCAGCTTGCCTATGGGAATGCAGGCGGTGTCCACATGGAGAGCTCTGGCCAAGAGGTTAAATAGCTCTTGCTGAGCAGAGCCATATAAAGCAATTTGCAGAAGCTTTCAGAGGGATGTGGTATGTCCCGTCTTTCCAGCAGATCCCCATGCTGCCCTCCCTGCCCGGGGCTGGGTTTGCCCCATACCCTCCGACTCCGCAGCAGCCGGCTGTGACGGGGGTGCTCAGCCGCTGCCCATGTTCGTGGGGCTTCTGGCTGGGCTGTAGGCAAGTCACGTTTTCCCTCTCGAGCCCATAATCTGCTTCTAATCTCAACAGGGGGAATCTTCCTCTCTTGCTGCTGGGACTCACTTAGGTCCAACTGCGTTTCGACTATGCTTTATCCCAGGACTCGTCTGTGCCAGCTGTGAAAACAGCTTTAGCTTTAAAAAAAAAAAAAAATCCTGAGTTATGCAGCCCTGCTGTGGTCCTTAGCAAATAATCATTGCGTACACTGGTTAATTGTTTATCCATTAACTGACTGCGTCAATTAATCTGACAAGAGAAGGCTGGCCGTACCTGGCACGGAGGGGAGGAGGAGGAAGAGGGAGGATGCACATCCTTTCCGTGTTGGCTCCTGTCTGTGTGCTCTTCCTCCAGCCCTGTCGATGTGGTATTTGTTAGCTGATTTCCTTCAAGTGTAATTGCTGGCACGGCACATATAAAGTGTGTTCGGGCTTGTCTTCTCTTTGACTGTGCAAACCTCTTCTTTTGGAAAGTGCATTAAGTTTCCATGAAGCAAGAGCATCTCTTCAGACTAAAAAAAAACCAAACTGTGCTTTGTTTCCAAATGGGAATGCAGGCAGAAGAAATACAAAGCAAGATGCTGCTTTATTTCCAGCTAGACATGGCCAAAAAATTTCTCTGCGTGGAGTGCCGAACAGGAGGCGTGGAGTTCCCACTGCAGGGAAGCTGTGCAAACTTGGTAGAGCAGTGGGTAACATCAGTGCCTTGATTGTCCCACGTTTCAGTGCATCTCCACCTGCGAGGATTAATGCAAATTCCTTTTTTGCGCTCTCTGGACAGGAGGGGAATGAGGTACCCAGGGGTATACATGTGTGGGTTTGTGTTTGAATTATACAGCTGCATCTCCTGAAGTGACGTGCTAGTCCAGCGAGACCCCGGTCTGGTCCTAAAGCCTTCTGTGCTGTGGTGCCATTCCCAGCCACCGGTGGAAGGTGGCAGAGCCACCAAGACCCTCGGAGCCCTTGCTTCCAAGATGAAGCTGTTGATTCTGCATTTACTTTGGTATAAGAGAAGAGATTGACCCAGTTTTTCTTGATTCAAGTCTGTGTGCAAATGGATTTTTTTTTTTCTGAAGGCAACTGATTTTAACATGTTTTTGAGCTTACATGATATCAGCCTTATGTAGTAATAAAACTATGTACTTGTTTCAAGAGGAAACGATAATAAAGAATGTTCTTTCAAAAGCAGCTAAACACATGAATTATTAAAATGTTAAATTATTTCCAAATTACAGCATATCCAGCTCTTTCTGTGGAGCTCACTCAAGAATAATTGCACAGTGTTCTTTGCGGAGTTTAACATCAGAAATGTTGCACTTATTTTTCTTTTTTTAAAATCATTCATTCACACAATGTAAGAGCTTCCATGGGTATAAATGGGCATCCTTGTATTGGCTTCTGTAAAACGTTGCCAGTTTGTCCCATCTGTATTTTTTCAGCGTAGCTGTCAAGCTGTGACATTTATTGCAGAGCAGAACAAAGATTGAAGGAACTTTTTATCACGTAGATGCTCAGGAGCTGGAGCTTGGCTGTGTGTAGGGACCAGCAGCTGGGTCTGCAGCCCCATGACGAGTTGCAGAGCCTGAAGGAGGAGAAAGAAGCAGCTTTGCAAATACTCACAAGCGCTGAAAGGTTGCGTCAGTGTTAGTGGGCATGCCTTGCATCTTGGGTGTGGGGTTTTTTATTTAATTTTTTTTTTTCTTCCTTCCCTGTTTTTGTCCTGACTCAGGCTCCTGGCATGGGTTGGTGGGGATAAAGGTGGGAAGTGCTGTAGTTGTCAGTGCCCAAACATCTCCAAGTGCCACTGCCCGACTGCCCTGAGCACACAACAGCCTTCCCTGCGCTCACTGTCCCTGTCATGGATGGGCGGTGGGCTAGTCCCCTGCAGCCCCCTGGGCTGTATAAGGGGTGTGAGCTCCCTGGGGGGCTGTTGGAGGGGTGAGGACAAGCTGCAGCATCCACCTGTGTTGCTCCCAGGCTTTCTGTTGGGCATCGGGGTACTCCCGACCCTGCTCTGCTCCGTGGACGGGAGCCCTCATGGCTGTGACTTCTGAGCCTTCTGAGAGGATGGATCCGTGGGAGAGCATGAGACACGCAGATACCACGGGCGATTGTGTAAGGTGCATAGAAATAGAGGAAATATTAGTAATGCCAGGAGTTAATATAACTATTTCAATCAAAGGAAGAACACTTAACAAAATGCCTACTGATTTTCTGAGTGAGCTTTTCCTCCGTGCAGCCTAACCTGGGAAACAGCGTTGTGTGAATTAGGTCTAGGATTTGGCCAGGCATTAATACAGTTTGTGCTTTTTCTGGTGCATCGTCATTATTACAGAGATAGCCGAGATGACCAGGCGAGTTGATGCAGAAGCTTCCTTGCTTTCCGTTTGAAATCAATATGTGAAGGTACTCCTAAGCCACAACCAACCCCCTGCAGGTTTTTGTAGCCGGAAAGTGAAATATTATGTATTTTCCATTTTAAAGTACAACTGGAGTGTACGAGTCCTGTGGTCACTGGCATCAGGGAGAATTTTCTTTTGTAGCCTGAAGCTACCTGTGCTTTATCACTGCTCTGGGCAGTGGTTTACTGTAGCTGCAGGGCTGGGCGTTTTGCATTGGGCGTGTAGGATGGGGATAGTTGGGATGAATGTGAGTAAGGGGCTGGAGGGAAGATGAGGCCACATGCTGCTGGAGGTTTCCCTCGGCTCCGCTGTGCCGGTGTTGTGGAAGGGGCGATGACAGCCCTGCTCCTTCCTCCTCCCCAGCCCCGCGTGGCTCTGGCGTTTGGGTCCCTGAGATGTCACTGAGAGCTGGAAGCCATGCAGGTACATCGACGCTGAAGAAGATCGCTGCAGACATGAGCAACATCATTGAGAGCCTGGACACCAGGGAGCTCCACTTCGAGGGGGAGGAGGTCGACTCGGAGGTGGTAAATGACCCAAAAAGTGCTGGTGAGTTGACGCCCGTACATTCTCACCCCGTGTCCCGCCTGGATTTAATAACCAATAATCCGTTGACAGATAGGGTACAACCTCAGTGGTTTTACCAAGCCCAGCCGTTGGCCCTGTTTTAGGACCAGGTGGCATTAGTCTTAACACTTGAGCTCTTCAAGTCAAGTCACTTCTGTGAAAGCTTGTCTTTAAGCTCTCTTAAATAAAACCTGGTATATTTTAGTGGAATTACTGCTGCTGTGTAAGTGCTCCTATGTTAAAGTATTGCAACTACCTGCTGGCTTTCATGCCCTCGTTGATGGTTACAAGGCTGTTGAGCTAATGGGGTTTGTGGTCCTTCCAGTGTGCATTCCCTTCTCTGCCATCTATCACACCCATGGGTTCAAAGAGCCGGGCACGCAGACGTACCTCACGGGATGTCCTGTTCGAGTGCGTGTGTTGGAAGTTGAACGCTTTACTTCCACAAAGAAGGTCAGAACCTCCAGAAGTTTCATTTAATTTCCATAGAACTGTATTAAATTAACCCACAACACCATTTTTGCGCATGCTTGTTCGTGAGCTGAGGAAGCAGGAATGCCTGTGTCTCAGAAAAACGCTCAAGAGAGAAGGTTTCCTGCCTGTTTACAAAACCTAATAAAGCAGAACAAGAAATTGTGAGACAGAATGATCTTTAAGTAAAATTGAATGAGGGCTCTTTAGATGAGCAGCTGCAGGAAAATTACTTATTTCAAAGCTGCAGCCCTTGTGGTGGTGTTTTCCTCTGCAGGTACCAAGCCCCAACGTTTACACGATCGAGCTGACCCATGGAGAGTTCACATGGCAAGTGAAAAGGAAGTTCAAGCACTTCCAGGAGTTTCACAGGGAGCTGCTGAGGTACAAAGCCTTCGTGCGCATCCCTATCCCTACCAGGAGGTGAGTGTGCAGCCCTGCAGACGCTGTGGGCTTTGGGAAGACAGGATTTTCTTTTCTCTTTTAATAGTATATCAGTGTGGCTTCACCAATCCCGTTTCTTTGCTGTAAGGAGACTTTAGTTCAATCTCTACATGTTTAGCAGGTCTAACCTAAGTGGTGCAAGCATCTCCCTGCTGACTCAGAAAGCGTGTTGGGTCCCGGATTATCAACTTTTGAGCTGAATTTGCCTTGAAATTGGGGGTTATGCTAATGCTAATGGAAATTGTTGGTGCGATGTTGCTTTCTGCCAGCACAGGCTGCATGCGGGAGGTGTGGGGGTCCTTGGCATGGGTGGTCAGCCCTGCCTGGGCTGCCCTTGGTGCTCGGAGTGGCTGGAAGCATAAGGGGAAAGAGAAGTGGGAAGAGAAGTGGTGTGGGCTGGTACGAGCCTCCTGATGTGGAGAAATGTGGGGAGATGATATTAGGAAAGGTGAAATTATGAGGGGTTAAGGGCTGGGGGAACATAATGCCCTAAAAATAGGGTTTAGGCTCCCTTTCCTTAAAAGGGCAAAAGGGGACCCTGAAAAATCAAGCTCTGATATTTCTGTGTTGTATTTTTGTTTGGGAGTCAGTTGGAGCACACTGGTTTCTTAAATGAATCCACACTTGCTTTTTTTTGCTTTCCTGCCCACCCATCTCTCGGTTTTTAAGAATTTGGATGGGAAAAATAAAAGCATCTCACAAGAAGGGTTACAGAGCAAGGCACACACACACTTGCAGCACTTAAACTCGACGTCGGGGTTTGTTTTTCCTTCCAGTCACACGGTGAGAAGACAATCCATCAAAAGGGGGGAACCGAGGCAGATGCCGAGTCTGCCGCACACTGCGGAGAGCACGGTGCGGGAAGAGCACTTCTCCAGCAGGAGGGTAAGTGCCCGGCTCGGTCTGCGGGGGCCGGAGGGATGCTCTGGGAGGGCTTCTGAGGTGCAGAGATGCCAGGCAGCTTGCTTGTGAAGCCACATGCTATCAAAGCCCTTGTTTTATTACCATTAAAGTCTCTTGCTTGACAAACTTAGGCTTTGATAAGTCCAGCTTTAACGCCAAATTCTTCTCCATGCAAAGAGGAGGATGCTGCTCCCGGGGTTCATATAGGCAAAATCTTCCTCTGCAGTTGAGGAAAACCACGATGCCCAGAGTGGCGGTTCCCCTCCTCCCACGTGCTCCAACTTACAGATAGAAGAGGCAGTTCACAGAGTCAAGTTGCGTGATGGAGGCAGCCCCACGGCCATCAAAATCTGAGAGATTTCAGTCCTGTCCCCCCCTGAAAGAGGAGATGACAGTCAGGCTCTTGATACTGAAGTGGGTAATTTTAGCCGAGGCACACGTGTTCTGTGTAACTTCATCAGATGTTAACAGATGGGCCCTTCTATGAAGAGGGTGGATGTCTTCCTACCTCTTCATTGCAGCTTCTCTGTTTGCAAAAAAGAAGAAGAAAGAAAAAAAAAAGTCTGTGAAAACCCACCATGTTCGTTCACCCTGCGCTTATTGTTCTCTTTCTGTTGTTCACTCCCTCCCTGGGCTTTCTGCTGCTGAAGCCTCAAGTCCTAAAAGGTTGTGTCTCATGGCTGTGCAGTGCGGATAACCCTCCTTGCTGTGCACAGCTTTGATGCTGTGTGGGAAGTTTCAGGAGAGAGATGTTGGTTTAAAAGAGGAAGAAAAATGTTTTGTAGATCCTTCCCCCCCCCCGCCTTGGTTTCCTTGTGGGAATCCTACAGCTTTCACCATGGGGATGTACACCCCCGCTGCCCAGCTGGGTAGCTCAGTGCTGTGATGTGTCTCTTGTGCGACCCTCCCCCACCCCCCCACACCTTTTTTTTAATCCCCCCCCCCCCCCCCCCGCCTTGGTTTCCTTGTGGGAATCCTACAGCTTTCACCATGGGGATGTACACCCCCGCTGCCCAGCTGGGTAGCTCAGTGCTGTGATGCTAATGCTGAGAAGGGCAAAAGTCCCAATGACATTTGTTTCTTTTCGGTTTGTTTTGTGTCCTATAGGACTCTGCCCGATTTCCCATGCCCAAACAGCTTAATCTGTTCTTTGCCCAGTTACCATGAGGATGGGAAGAGATTCTCTCTCCTGTAATGGTTTTTCCTCTTCCTCTGTCCTGGCTGAGAAGGACAGCCTCTCAAGCACCTGGTGGCCTGGCCACTGCCCTCTCTGTGGCTTTGGGACAGGGCATCATGGTCACCGTGCTCTTCACCCCATGAGCCCGATGTTTTGGTTAAACAGGTGCTCTCGGTTGTGTCTGAGACTGTGTTTTCTCACGAAGCTAATTCGTGTGGGTCAGAAACAGTTGGGACTGATTTTTGTATTGAAAATTATTCTGAAACTTGGGCTCAGTCAAGAAAGTTGACCTCTAAAATGACAGTGTCAAGCAACAGGTCTGCTGGTGGAAGGTACAAACACGGATCTGTGAACAGTCAACAACCTGTGATCAAACTGTTTATGCTGCTGAGCACTAATCTTCCATGAGCACATAATAATGTATTTATTTATTCATTCAAGCTGAAAAGCATGTCTGATTTCTTCGTTGCATCCTAATGCCAGACAGTTGGATTGGGGGTTTTTTTTCTTGAACATTCCTGCATCTTATCTAAAGTCTCAATGTTTTAATTGTAGAAACAGCTGGAAGACTACTTGACAAAGATCCTAAAAATGCCGATGTACAGGAACTACCATGGAACCGTAAGTAGAAATTAGTTTGCTTAAATGCTTAAAGAATATTAGGTTTACAAATGTTGAATTCATTGGAAGAAGACATGGAGCTTATGTAAGAAACATTTTACAGCCGTTTTACAAGTATTTTGGCTTAGCTGATTTCTCTGACATGGATGTAATATGATTAAAACAAAAGGAAGAGAGTGAATGGCTCATTCCTGGAGGTTGCTGTTATAACACAGTGATAACCTCCTCAAGGCAGTCCAGCCCCAAAAGCTGATTGCACATGTATAATGTAGTGGGTTTCTCTTCAATTCTGGGGAGTGTTTAAGATGATAAGTTGAAGTTTTAAATACTTAAACAATTAGAGTCCAAACCATATTTGTAATTGCTCCTTCAGTTTGGGCTTTGTGTGTGGTACTGGGTGCAAATTTGTCTCAGGTTCCTATTCTGTGCACTTTCACTGGACATCAGCAACGTTGAGTTCATATGAGTGATACCCATTCACCTCTGCGGGTATTTTGTCACTTCCAAAGGGAGATGGTAATTGGCTTATTTCCCCAAGTCAGTAGTCTTTTTGAAATGATGAGAGATGTCAAATCCAACATCAGGCCTATTCTGAACAAAAATATTTCCTTTGAAAGCCATCGTCAAATGTTTCTTCAGTAGTTCTCACCTGTCAGCTGCAGCTGTAACATCTCCCTGGGATGGTAATTTATTTCCCCTTTTTTGGCAGCATAATGACTGTGTTACTCCATCTCTTGCATTATCAGCAAAACCTGATGCATGCATCGAGTAGCTGTAGAGCTTAGTGACATATCTGAGCAAGGGGTGACAACTGGGAACACGTGCTTTTCAAACATGGCAGAAATGTAGACTACACTTAGGGTATCTGTAGCAGCCAGTTCTTCTGTTCAACTTTTGTTGTTGTTGTTTGGTAGGTATTCTGCTCTTTTGCAGGATTTCAGTTGTGTAGAGGTGTTGGGCAGCATGTAGCTGGATGTTGTGCCCAAAAGCTGTGTGTGCTCTTGTTGCAGAGCTCAGTGTGTTGAGCACTGCTTGTTACATGAGACAAAGTGCTCGTCCAGCCTTGGCCATCGTGCTTTGGGTTGGGCAGGGTGCTTTGGGTTGCAAGAAGTCCTCAGATCTGGACTGAGAGGAACTGTGTTTCTTAGAGTGCTTCTTTTGGGGACAGGCTGTAGACCTTAAGTCCAGTGCAGTCAAGGGCTGTGTTAGTCTGCATGTGGAAAATAGTTATCTTCTGTTCTAAAGGCAAGATTGGGATAACTTGGCAATTTTGATCAGTAGCATATGCAAAGTGAGGGAGAGTTATTTTACAGTGTGGATCTGTCTTGTCATTCTTAGGCAGGCATTGCTTTTTTCAAATATTTTGGAGAATTTCTGCTCATATAAGAACATGGGTGATCTTTTGACCAGGCTCTGTGGTTCGAGGCGGGCTGCCATGGTGCGGGTCGGGCGAGGAGACGAGCAGTCCTGTCTTGCCTGGGCAGCTGTGGGGTGCTCCCCTCCCCCTGCACTGAATCGTCCTTCTGTCCCCGGCCCCCGGAGCCAGATGTCACTTTGCACATAAATTCTCAGTTTACTGTTGGCTTTCGCTGGATTTGGCTGCAGCAAAGCATTCAGTGAGGACTTTTCTGCTAATGGTGGTGCTGCTAAGGGGGTCCTGCAGGCAATGCTGGAAGAAAGCACAGGGAGGAAAATGTTTGCTTTAAAAAAACCCAAAACAACCCCCACCATTCTCAGACAAGAGACTGAAGTGAAGATTTCTGGCGTTTTCCTTGGAAGTGTATTTATCCTCCTTAGAGCAAAATGAGGGCTTTGCTCTTCCTGTGGTTGAGAAGGCTTGTGCCTGGACGCTGACAAATACTGCAACTGTCTTAATCTCGGAGCACATTTTGACTCCTGTGTGTTCTTCTCATCAAATCCGTGCACCAAGGTGTTTTTTAAAATCCTAAATTCTTTGTGAAGTCAGACATGGAGTTGCAATGGTAAGCTGCAACCCACCTGATATGTAACTCTTGGTCCTTGTGAAAAGCCTGCTTGAGTCAATCACATTTCCTCAGAGACATTTTTACATCTGACCTGCACAATTTAATTCACTTTTTTGCTTCTTTTATTTTGCATTTGTGGTTAATTTATTATTTGTCAGTGAGGGGATTACCACTTTCTATGCTGTCTCAAGGACGTGCTGTGCATTGGGAGAGTCAAGCCTGCAAGTTGAGCTGTAGTCCCTGGTGGGTTGAGGATCAGGTCCATGGTGACCACATGACATTGTAGAGGTTGTACATCCTCTAGCCTTCCTAGGTGATGCTCCTACAGGCTGTGGTAATAAACCTCCTGAAGCAGCATCATTTAGAGATGTACCAAGCGTCCCTTGCTTTGACTACTTAGCGCTGAATGATAAAATTTACAGTCTTCTCACATTTCCCTTAATTTCTCAGCATTCACAGTAACAGAGCATTTTGTGTGGAGTTCACAAATAGTTTGGTAGATGCATTGTATTTTGTGATCAGACCCCAGACTTCATAGCCTTTTTTTTTTTCTTCCCCCCCTTTTGCCTATGTGGATTGTGATTAAATCTCGCGTCTTCTAGTCCTTTCCAAAACCTTTTTATAGTACTTCTGGGCTGAAGTGCTTCAAGACAATTACAGTTAAAATGAATGTTGTGGGAATCTCGGTGTGTTAATTGTCCACGCTTTTTTTCTGGGAAATTGGGGGAATACAGCCCAAGAACATTAGGAAACGGGGCCCGTGGGCTTGATTGTATTCCATATAAAAATTTTATTAATTGGACCTTCGCATCATTTTTTTGTATGAGCTGCAATAGTTGAAAGATACCTAAGCAAAATAAAAAAATAAGATTTGGTTGAACCGAAGTGTGTGTGTCTAACATTTTGGATGAGCTATAGTAAGCAAGTGTAAAAAAACTTGTTTTAGGTGAAAGTAGTACAATGTAAGAACAACTCAGATACGTGAGAGTGGCTGCTGTTTTGCCTCTGATATGGCACTTGGATCTGCAGACCATTGCAAAGGTCCCCACCCAATCCTTCAGTATTTTTAGTTATTGCACTTGAACTTTTGCACATTTAATATTTTTTTAAATTTGGGTTTAGTGTAAGCCAATTTTTTTTTTGCGTGTGTAAGAAATAGCTGGCATCTTGCTGCTGAACAATACGATTCTGAACAGTGGTGTAATTTCATTTTATTGCTAGCCACAGCTGCTAATCAACTCTCTATGGGTTTTTTAACCCACTAAATTAAAAACAAGAGTTGAAATGAAAATGCAGTGTGGAGCTGCTGAATTCTTTCTGAAATGCAGATGCTTTATGAAATTTTTGCTTACATAAATCATGCGTGCTTGACATCGCTAGCAGAATGGGACGGTTTAAAACCGTGGCTCGTGCACCTTGCAGCTGGTTCTCCACCTTTCATAGCTTGTCTTTCTGCAGCTGATCACTCCCGTCTGTGTTTTTTTTTCTTTTTATTGCTACAACAATGTCATTGAAACTGCATTCTGTAGGCCCATGTCTCATACTTAAAATATTCTGCTGCAGATCGCTCTGAAACCAGAGCGGGATGCCGGCTCCCCGGGGAGGCAGCTGGGCAGCGCAGGAATTCAGATGTGAAGGAGATGAAAGCGCCTCGCTGCTCTGCATTCCCCTCTTGGTTTTTCTGTGAATGATGAGCACCTCGAATGAAAGGCACTGTAACAGTAAAAATAGTTAATGCAGCAATAATAATAATAATAAATCATTCCATCAGATATTTTCCACTGCACTGAGGAATTTTCCTTCTAACTGGTGGAATTTATTTATGGTTCTTTTACAAACCAAAGCTCCTAATTGGCGCTGCTTGATCAACATGTTGGATGGGCTCTTGTGACTGTCGTTGCCGTTTCAAAGAATCCTTGCTTGAAGAGCAGGTTGCTGTGCTGCCAGACAAACTTTCTTTCATTTTTATGTAGTAGTAGTTCTGTTTCTGCAAGTAATTTTTCTTCCTGGTTTTTCTTTTTGCTTCTTTGAGGACAATTATTTCTCTGCATGCAGTGCTCCTCAAATTGCTGCCAGCGTTCTGGTTGCAGCCAACGTTTTCAAAGGGTTTTGACATTCGTGTGCGGGGTTTTTTTGTGTGCCCACTGTGAGAGAGATGTCTGGGTTTCTGATTCGTCTGATGGGGAATGCCAGCCATTTTCTGAAGAAATGAAAATGGGATCCAGGGCAAAGAACTGGCCTGAGACTTCGCTTGGGACCTCTGATAAGAGCTTGTAGGATATGCTGGGTTTTCAGACACTCCCCATCCCGCTCCGAGTGTCACTGCAGAAACAGCTGAAACTTTTGTAGGTCACACCTGGTGCTTTTCCAGAACGTGCAGTGAGAGTAGTGATGGCAAGATTGTTAGTAAAAGCATAGAATAACTTATTCTAGCCACTTTCTGAAAACAGGCTGAAATCGCCCAAAAATGAGGGCATTAAATTTGCTTCTACTGAATAGAGGTTACTTTATGTCCTTGAGCTACTCAGAGGAGAACAACAGATCCTTTGTTATTCTCCATGACCTTATTGATGTGAGAAGTTTGGGAAGGAGCAGCAGAGCGTGAGGAGGAGGAAGGATCTTCTGTCCTACTGCTGCTTCTGTGGGGCAAAAATGATGGTGTTGGGAAGGGATCCTGAGCCAGCCTCACCATAACTGCAAGACAGACTCTTGTCCAAAATTGACTGATACTCTTTGTTACACTTAGTGTTTGAAAATATCTCCGACTTACAGGTCCACCCATGTAATTCCTGTACAAAATTGGATTTTGCCAACGAGGGCCCTGAGGTTGGTTTTCCAAAGAGCAGGTGACAGTGGCCACTTTGGAGGAGAGCCCTTCCTTGAGTGCTGGCACCTGAGCTGCGGTGGGGCATGGGCGGGCATGGCCCGAAGCTGGCCACGAGGCTGTCTCATGTCCCGATGGTGGTCAGGAGTGTGGGTTAAGTCCTGAGCTTTGGTCCCAGCAAGCTTCATTGCCAAAACATGTGGTTAGAGGGTTCCCTCCGGCTTGCTGCCTGACCAAAGGGGAGAGCAGCTCCTGCCCTCACACTGCCCTGAGCACCTTTCTGCACTTGAACAGTTTTATGCAATAATAAGTTAAAAGTGCCTGGGTGTAGGCAAGCCTTCACCGTGCAAGGCAGCTCCTTCGCAGAGCTGCTCCTGCCGGAGACCTGTCCCGCACAGGATGCCCAAGGCAGGCATTTCTCCCTGCTAATGGAGCCCAGGGCTCATAACCAGCAGACTGTCAGGAATGTCCTGCTGTGCCAAGAAAAGCCTGCTCGGTCGAAATTGCCTGGTGTCCTATTTTTAGAGGTGAACGTAATCATGCTGTGCTTTCTCACCAGCTTTGCTTGTTGTTACATTCCTCTGCAATCTCTGCTGAAGCAGGAGAAGCTGCAAGGAAGCAGGTTGCTTGAATTTGAGATTTGCTAGTAAACTTGATAGCATGCCACGTGGGTCTCCCAGCCTGCGCCTGCCATGGGGCTCCATCGGGGCTGACCCTGCTGCACGCAGACTGGCATGAGTCATGGATTGGTCTCGCTCTCCTCCTGCCCCACTGTGGCTTTTCTGTGGATTTTCAGCTCCCAGTGTCAAGACGGAGCAATGGATGTGGGGCAGGGGTGTGTGCAGCACTGAGTGGGAGCAACCTGCTGCGATGGTCTTGGAGGATGCTTGTGGGTTGAGGGGGTGAACCCCCATGTGGTGTGTGTCCATAGGGTAGGGGACTCGAAGGGAATAGGATGCTCTCAGCCCTGGGTATGTGCGCTCGTTCCCTTTCCAGCCTTTCTATGAGGGCCACTGGAGGAGGGAGAGCATTGAGGCAGCCAGCCAAGTTCACACAGGCCCCCAAACAGTGTCAAACTTGAGTCCTCATTTCAGCCAGTGATCCAGGAGGGAGGATACTGGTGGGTCCCTGTGATACATTTGATCTTGATTGTCCTGGTTGCCTGAAATGTGTTCTTCAAAGCACATTTAAAATAAATAAGCAAACAAACAAAAAACCCAACCAAACTACTTTTCTTGGTCTTCTTGAAGATGCTTAAGTGATGGTGGGTAACTTCTGCTCAGGATCTTCTGTAGGTTATGCCTTTATGACAAGTCACTTAGATGAAGCAAAGTATTTTGTGGATTTCAGAGTATGAAAGATGGGGGAATCTTTTTTTTCTTTCCCCAGATGGAGTTCATAGGAGTAAGCCAGCTGTCATTCATCCATGACCTGGGACCAAAGGGCATGTGAGTTGTGTCTTTGTGAGTTGTGGTTCACCAAGAGCATGGCTTTATAAATAAATATTGTTCAAATTGATGGCTTTCCTTTCTCGCCAATAACTGACTGGAGAGTATTTTGCCATCTGGGTATAAGAATGTGTTGATGTTCAGACAGAAATGCTACAACTTTGGGAAATAGCCTTGGGAGTGGTCTGCTCTGCGAGATGCAGGCTGCAGCCCATTGGCTGGCTCATGAGGTTTCTCCCCTTCCCTCCCCACAACCTGTCTACCCGCTTGTTATCCTGCTTGTGCTATAAAACAGGGCCCTGCATTTCCTAAATCTCCGTGATTTCCTTCTGGTGGGGATATTTTTGCCCTTCTTCCAGCTTTCAGGGCAGTGGCGCAGAGGCTGCTCGGGCATGGCTGGAGGTGGCAGGAGCCATCCCTGAGCACAGGGGCTAGGGGGTTCAGCAAGCATCCTCCACCCAAGAGCTGCCCTGCACCTCCAGGAGAGCCGTGCCGCCTGTCCTGACTGTGTTTCTGTCCTTGCAGAGAAGGGTTGATCATGAAGCGCTCTGGGGGCCACCGCATACCTGGCCTGAACTGCTGTGGCCAAGGAAGGATGTGCTACCGATGGTCCAAAAGGTACTGCTGAGGCGGGCGGAGGCGACGGTGCTCTGTGTTCCTCGGGCACACATAGAAAAATTCCCATTTGTTTTTTCCTCCCAAAAAGTCTGTGAGGGAGAGTCTTGCTTTTTTACAAAAGCCACAGATTTTCAGGCCAAAAGGGTCTGCAGGTTATGCCCTCTTGCCCTCCTGTGTGGAGGGTGGTGAGTTTTTTTTCTTTTGCATTGGAGTTCATAGCAGAAGGGACACGTTGCTCCAGAGGAAAATTTGGATTTCCTACAGCGCTGAGCTGGCAGGAATGGCAATAATTCCCTGGTCTGTGCCCAGCTTTCCCTGCTGTGGGCGTGCCCAGGGCCTCTGTGCCTTCAGGAGGGGACGTGGCTGGTTCCACTGCCCCGGCCAGATTTCAGCCCGGTTTTGTGAGCTTCCCTTCTTCAATTTACAAAAAGAAAATCAATTAATTGAAACACTGTCTGAGCTGTTTTGGAGCTGGATTAAATCAGACGTGACCTGCAGCAGTAAGGAGCTCTGTTTGGTGCAATTAACCTTGGAATTAAATACGTCGCCTCTTCCTTATTACTGCACGTGCTTAAATGCTGGTGTTTTCATGGGAGTTTTCACAAGACACCCTGTTCCCATGTCCCTTCCCGCTGCAGACAGATGTAACTTACTGTTCCCATCCCTTTACCTTCTGTGTTAGATCTCAGTGTTTCCTGGGGCTGCAGCGCAGGGAGGCGTTTGCTATGGAGGAGTATGTGTGTTACCAGCTAGCAGCCAAAAAATGCAAGGGGGATTTCCCAGGCAAATCTTTCCTTTTGAAAATCCAAATAGCACATATCTACCTTCTAGAAGCAATTTCTTGGTCTGTGAGAGTTTCCCAAAGTATTATCTGCCTTTGGATTTCAGCATCGCCAATGGGCTGTCGTTAGTTTATCTTAAAAAAAAATTCTGTTTTCCAACAGAATCTTTCTGCATTCTTGTGAAGAAAAGGTCCTATTTCTTTATAGTCCTTCCAACATTTCTTAATGTAATTTTACAGAAGATCTCTATAATGAGTGCACAAGGAGATGAAGATGTGACCTTCTTTCAGGTCAAATCATTAAATTGTCTCCAATTCTTTTTTTCTCTTTTATGGAAAAAAAATGCCTTTTCCTCTCAATACCCCTCAGTTAACTCTTCCCTATGTTATGCAGAGCTCAAGCTTTAGTGGGTACAGGAGCACATACAGCTCCAATGGATTTCGGTTTTCCTCTAGAGCCTAAAAAGGGGATGGGACAAGTATTTGAGTGGGATTATGTGCAGAGTAACACCAGAGGGCACCGGATCCCTGCCACGGCCTGCTGGAACTGACAGCCTGTGCGTCAATAAATAAGCAAATAACAGTAATATTTCCCAGAGAGGGTTATTTAAGTGAAGGATTTAAGGACATGTCAAGCTGGGGGCAGAGCTCCCCCTGAGCACGGGGCAGACCATGGCCATCCTTCTCCCACAACAGCTTTGCCATAGGCATTGGGGTTTTATACCCCAAATTCATTTCACTTATTATAGTAGGTTGGGTGTGTTATGGCCACGGGGGTTGTGGAAAGGGACACAGAGAAGAACGGTGGGGTGTTGCTGTGAATGTGTATGGACAGGACTTCTCGGGCATGGGGAACACTTGAAAATGTAGTTTGTGGGTATGTTTGGGAGTGAAATTATGGGCCAAATGATGGGGGAGGTATTTTGGCACCAAATGAGAGGTGATGCTGGGATAACTTTCAGGACCCTGAAAGTAAAGAAAAATTATGGGATCTGGAAGTTGATGAGGAGCTGGGGCTGTTACTAAAGATCCAAGAATGAACAGATTTTTGCAGTATTTTCTGTTGTTTTGTATGTTTGAGTGTGCAGAATAATGAGGCAAAGGTCTGGTGGTGGAGACCTGTGTGGGACAGAGGGGGCCGATTACCCCAGCTACGCCACAGGGGAAGAAAAAATTAGAAATGCCATTGTCGTGGTTTACCATTCATAGTAAAAAAAATGTGTGTTTTCCCAGAGTTGCCTTCAGGCTACGGTATTTATGTAAAACCTGCCGGTCATTTCTCATCATGTGTTTCTAACAGGGTGCCTGTTGCTTGGCAATAAAAGCTTTCTAAAACACCTCGTTCGTATATTTTGATAGGAGTGAAAGTGATCCTAGCATCATAATTAATGTTAGAAGTGTCAAGTAATTCCCGTATTGCCTCTAGGTATAACATACAAGCTGATAAAAATCTGGGATGGAGGGATCCTTGTTGCACCTTGCCCGGTGCTGGGGCACCTGGCTGGGAGGTTTGTGGGCAGGGAAGTTCTCACTGATTTCGTTAGACACGAGAACCTATCTTTTCAAAGACTCCTCTAAAAAGGAGTCATGCAAATAACTCTAAAAGTCTTATATTGAATTCAAACTCATTACCCAAGTTAATAAAGTAGGCACTTTTCTGCTCAAGAAAACCATACCCTGGACTAACCCCTGGAAAAAAATTTTACCTTTTAGTTGAACGCTTTCCTTTCCCTGATAAACGATTTGCACTTGTTTTGAAGGAAACACTTCTCACTTTGTTAGTCTTTTATGGCTCATGTGTTGAAGACCGGCATGGGTGAAATACAGGTTACCTGGTTGCTGTGCCCGTACAGGTGGTTGGTGGTGAAGGACTCTTTCCTGCTGTACATGAAGCCAGACTCCGGGGCCATTGCCTTTGTCCTGCTGGTAGATAAGGAATTCAACATTAAGATAGGCCAGAAAGAAACAGAAACTAAATACGGGTTGCAGATCGACAATCTCTCTAGGTAAGAAATACAGTCTTTAGACCCTTTTTTTTCTCTGCTTTTGCTTCTTTTAAGGAAGAATTGATGCTCCTCTCCAGGAGGGGTTAACAAGGTATGCAGGCTGGTTTGGTGCAGCTCAGCTTCCCACGGGGCTCAGTGCCTGGGCAGCTGCTGGTGTGCTTATACCTGCTGGGGATTTGGCCTGTGTAATGCTGATCATTTCCAATGTCTTAATGAGGCACTTGGAGCCTCAGCCACCACTCGTCCATCCTTGTGGTTATTGCTCAGGCCGGAGGGCATGGTGCATGTTGAGTTGCACAGTCTGTTTTTGCAGCAATTGCTTACAGTAATTTTCTAGGCCCTCTGTTCCTCTATACTGCAAGCAGGGACACGTTCCTCTACATCCCAACCAGAGTATTACCCAAAAGACATGCTAGTTGGTATAAAGAGGTATTTAGTATTTTTATGACAGCATACAGTATCAATTCATCTTTTAAAAAATACAGCATTAGCTAGGTCCAGCTCTCCTCCGAGTTACGCTGATGCTATTAATTTAAATGTGGGGTATGGATTTTTTTATGCTTGGCAGTGCAATGCTGTGGTAGTCACTCGGAGCAGCTCAGTGCTGATGTATTCATTCGCAAACAAAACAACAAAGCAAAGTCCTTACTTTTTGCTTAAATAAAATATGACTGATACAGGTGCATTTATCAACGTGGGTAGGCAGAGAGGAGCAGCCCAATTAAACATACCTGGCTTCAGCATCCTGCCCCATGCGTCGTCTGTTTTACAGGTCACTGATTTTGAAGTGTAACAGCTACAGACATGCCCAGTGGTGGAGGCAGGGCATAGACGAGTTCATTCGGAAACATGGCAAGGACTTCCTCACAGAGCACCGCTTCGGCTCTTACGCAGCTGTGCAGGAGAACACGCTGGCCAAGTGGTGAGGACCGTGGCGAGGCTGCAACTGGATGACGGTGCCTTGGGCACTGTTACCCGAAGCAGCAATGGTACACGCCTGCCTGTGTTAGCCCAGGTCTGATGGATAAAGCTGTTTGTATTCGGTAGCTGTAGGGACCGATGATAATTAGAGAAGTTGCAAAAAATGAGGCTTCCTTCACCGGCAACAGAATAGCAGTACTGGTGACAGGAGTGCTTTGATCCTGTTAACGTCTTTGCATCACAGTTAATAGCGTTTTGAAACATCAAGTTTTGTTTGAATTTGAACACATTGGGTATTTATGATTGTAATGATAAAAATGGTATTTTGATGCACATATAATTGGCAGGATGCTTATGAGTTAAAACCAGAACTGCTCTTTCATTAAGATATTCCTGGCTTCAATTTTATCCCAGTTTCTGATTCTGGAAATGCTGTTTCCTAAGGGTTTAGGTCTTTGGGCTCTGGATTGTAAGCCCATGGTAACACAGGTGCTACTGAAAATGTCTGCCTCTTTGGCTACTCCCTTCTCCATAGCTCCCTTCCAAAGCAGCTGTGCTGCAGCCTGTCCTGCCCATGCTCCTCTGTGACTGACGGTCCGGCCACAGTCCTTCATGCCCTGAAATGCAAGATAGGTCCTGCTCACCACATTTGCAAGGCTGATTCTCATTCTGTAAGGCAGCATTGCCCTTCCAGGCACCATGGATGTGTTCAGATGCAAATGTCACTCATCTTGTTGAAGAGCAGCATTAGATTCAGGCCTTGCAGATTGGCTTTGCAATGAAAGAGAATCAGCAAATGCAAATTTGGGTATAGTCTAAGTGTGACTGGGCTTTAGGCAAACAGCAGTCCCATGAGAAATCCTCCCGTCCATACGGTAACCTGATTGCACTAAGGCATTCCCAGAAGCACCTCAAAAAAATTGGCTATAGTTGGAAGCAAACCCTTGCAGTACTGTCACTTGCAGCTTCTGCCTTGCAGCAACTGCTGCCCAAATAGTTTCTGTAAGTCAAAGCAAACACCACTCTGCCATCCTTTCCTGAGAGCCAAACCTAGCTCACACATCAAGCAAAACACAAGAATATTGTGTGCGGTTGGCAGAAGCACTTAATAATATCTTATTGTGCTGTTTCATTAAGCTACTAATAGCAGCATGAAATTCTCCCTGCGTGTTGTCCCAATTCTTGAAAATAGGTTTGTGTTTGCTTTTGAGAAGAGAATGTAAATGGCGTTAACACAGAACCCTGTCGGTCTTCAGCTATGGACTTTGTTTAATGGAGGGGAGGAAACCTAGATCTATGTGCTGTGTTTGCTTTTACAGGTATGTAAATGCTAAGTGGTACTTTGAAGATGTCGCAAATGCCATGGAAGCTGCTAAAGAAGAAATTTTCATCACAGATTGGTGGTTCGTACTTACGTATTTCGATGTTGACCAGCCGCCTCTCTTGGGACGTTCCCGACAATGTGGCACTGTTCAGAGGCCCTACAGTATGGCAACTAGCCGTGCAGCCAGATGGTTTGGCAGCACACCCAAACATCTCCTTGTGTTGTATTCAAAGGCCTTTTCAGGAGGGTTGGCAGCAAAAGTGCATGCTTGAAATCAACAGCTTGTTTGTCTCCTTCCAAGGAAAGTCCTGAAACTGCATGAAGGCACCACCTGAATTGCAAATGTTATGGCTTGAGGTGCTCATCAGGAGTGTAAATCGCTGCAAACCCAAGGGACACACTCAAAAACATTCTTGTAAGGGAACATGGACACTCAAACACCTCTGACAGTGCTCTTCCTGTGTGATCCTGCATGGGACCCTCCTGTCAGCTCCTCCTCACTGTTTTGGGAAGCCTCGTGCCAGCGATGAGAGCATCTTGGCGGGGTGTAATTTTGCTCTGCTCTTAAATGGGCCAGGCAATGGAGGGGGAGTTTTGTCGTCCCTTCCCTGAGCTGTGTGGCTGCTGAAGGGCCTGGCTCTGCCTACTTCTTAACTAGTAATTCAATATATTTATGCAGTGCTCTGGTTCCTGTTTGAGGTGGAAAAAGGGTGCTCTCACAAACTTAGGGCAGAGTTTCTTAGCTGGATGCTGCTTGCGGCTGCCTGTGTCTTGCCTTTGTGGAGGTTAATCTGGCTGAGCCAGCCTGGAGCTTGTCAGCAGGATGGTAGGGCAGGCTCCCAAGCCACGGCTCAGAGGTCCTCTTTAATCTTGGGCACGTCTCTGTGCTCCTCTTTCTCCATCTGTAAAATGAACATCTTGTTACTAATCCACTGCCCGTAGGAACTGGGAGGATTAATTCTTAGGTGGCAATTATGAGAAAACTAAATACTATATTAGCGTTTACTGGGGTAAACCTGTTTCCTAACATGACCACAGATAAACACAATGCTCCTGGATCCCCACGTGCAACATCAAGTAGCACTGCAAGAGCATCGCATTTCAGACCCATTGTCTCTTATTTAACGCTTTATTCAGACAATTGTTAATGTATCTTGGAATTGCAAAACGTATCTGAAACTTGGAGTTTAAGATAAAAATGCTGTAGTCAGAAGCATGTTTTTATGCTTTAACCACGGACAAGTTCCCATGCTCGGTACAAAAGTAAAGGAATGAAATTCTGTCACCTTGCTTTGCAGGAGTTAGATGAGATTGCTTAATTATTCCTTGTAATCCTGAAGGCTATGAATCAATAAAATGTCCTGTTGAGAGATCATACTGCTTTGTCTTTAGGCAGCAAGGAAAATTCAGCACAAATCTATGCTACTCAGATAGCCTAAGTACCAGAAGAACTGAAATCCCACTCTTATTTATTTTTTATGTCTACACATTTCTTTCAAATCTACCTTGGGGTTTTCTTTTGTTGCATCTTTTTGATAGACAGAATCCAAGTTTCCCCATTTATACATCACTGTTAAACTTGGTTTCATGGGTTGTTGGATACTAAGATGCATGTGCTGGACATGTCCGCTGCCCTCTGTAATGATCTGTTATTAAAAAACAAAGAGCATGACGTTGGAGAATGCATCACTCTGGGACATGAGCCTTCACATCCACTTTTATATAAACCTTTTGATTTCTTTACTTACAGAGTTGATTATTTAGGCCAATGCTTTGTTTGCAGACTACATATGCTGTGTTTTTTCCACCCCTTTATTTTCTTAGGCTGAGCCCAGAAATCTTCATGAAACGACCTGTTGTGGAAGGAAATCGCTGGCGGCTGGACTGCATTCTCAAGCGGAAAGCAGTAAGTGAGCTCCAGCTTCAACCATTGCTCTGCAGAAAACCCCATGCACCCACACAGTTACAGGGTCATACTGGGACCGGAGCGTTTGCACCATTCATTTTGGTAGGCATGAAAGTTAAAGCTGGCCAAGCCTCACTTCAGATGGCCTTGGAAAACTACGTGTCTTGATTTGCTCCCCCCCGTTTGGGTTTGGAAGAGCTCGGAGGCAGAAGGGTAGATCCTCTGATTGCCCCTTTGAGTCCTCAGGTTTGGGTTGCTTCAACCTTGCATTGTGACTGCCCCAGCTCCTGGTGGGGTCAAAGAGCTGTTGCTGCTGGGTACTTTGCTTGTGGCATATATAATTTAGAGGTATGGGAAGGACTAAGCACTTTGTGGTGGCTCTTGGTAGGTGATTTGTACGTTACTGTGTTGTGCAGATCCTGTCTGTTATTACCATGTATTGTGTGTCTGTGTTGCGGCTTTTTCGGAGCTGAAGCTGTGAAAGATACCATCAGTCTTCCCAGAAGATCAGGATGTCATTAGCAAAAAGTCACTTGGTATCATCCAGAGGTTCATGCTATCTCACAACAGCCTTCTCATTGGGTTTTCCATACTTGATACATTGCATAGGTCGTTGCTACAACTAAACAGTGAAGAACTGATGTTCTTCCTGTTCACCCATCATTCCTTGCTGTAGTAAAGAAGTGCCTGTTGACATTAAACATCATTCTAGTGTCCCCAAGCCCTGTTATCCCTGGTGGAACCCCTCTTGCCTTCGTCCTGCCCGGGCCAGGCTGCCCAAAGCTCTTCTTGCCATAGCTCTTTCACAGCTGCTACCATTGGTAATAATGAATTTTAGTGGAGCATAAGGCAGGCCAAAATCTAAAACGTTTTTGTGTTTTCTTATTACTATTTTTATTTCCAAGGTTAACTTATATGATTAAAAAAGGCTTTATTTTTTTTTTGGTAGCTGTCTCTTACTACCTGTATGTCTCCTGGTTTTCTTTGTTCCTACCCACCCCTTTCTATATTCTCATGGCTCTTGTGGCCACTAAGAGGAGGAAGATCAGCTGTGTCCTCCCTGCCTGTCCCTTCTCAGGTGGAGACTGGTTATGAGGGTCCTGGTGCATTGCTGTGGAGAAGGGATGTGGAGAAGGGGTTTCAGCAAAGCATGAAAAAAGTGTGCAAACACAAACAGCATCACGTTCCCCAGAGCTGGGTTGTGGTGTTCAACTTGTTTACCGGGAGGTGATAAACATGGCTTAGAGACTTGGGCTCCTATTTGCATTGCCATGTTATCTGAGTTAATAAATGCTCATGTTCAGTAATCAAATGCTTGTATAAACTTGATAAGGCTTTTTTCCCTATGTTTTAATTTCTTTCTTCCTGCTGTTCCTCCTGACCAAAAAAGCTTGGACCTGCTGTTGACTTGGTGCCTTTCCTGGCTCTCCTGGTCAGGATTCCCATGCAAAGCTCTGTGCTGTTGCATGCTCTGCTTTCTTGTGCAGCACTTTGAGATATGAGCAAGCAACTGCAACTACTAGTTCTGTTTCTCTTTTCTTTAAGCGTTTTCATCTCAGAAAACAGTTTATTTCGTTGTTGGTTGTACTCTGCTTTCCAATAACACATCTGGATCCAGGCTATAGAGAACATGTTTCATGGAGCCAAGCGAGGCAGACAGAGGAGCTGAGTGTGAGGTGTTTATGAATGTGGGCTGTACTTCGGTTGTTCACTCAACCTGTGATAACACCAGTGCTAGAAATGGTAGCTTGCCCCACATGAGCGATGAGTCAGGAAGGGAAGCGTGGCCAGGGAAGTCTCTTGAACTCTTGGTGTGGTAGAAGGGCACGAGTCCAGGTGGATGTCCTGAAGTAGTCTTTGACTCCCTCCCCTTCCAAACCAGTTGTCGTCACAGTCCTCACCCCTCTGCATGCCTAGAAAAAAAAAATAGATTTTTTTGTGTCTGACTGTTGTTGATTTGGAAGTAGTCTTATGTTCTGGCAAATGAAACGTGACCACAGGAAGAATTAGGCTTTGTTTGTCATGTTGACATGGATTTTCCTATGGCTATAAATACCTTGTAAGAGCGAGGAGTGTTTTAAGGTTAGTTCCTGGAAATATTTGCCTGCTCTCTCACTTGTGGCATTTCTTTGATTCAGCAGTGCAGTTGGCAAGCTGATGTCTAGGTGTAGGGGTAAGGCTGTCCTTTATGTATGTACAGTGCTGCCTTGGACTTCTCTGGGTGCAGTGGGGAGCAGAATATCATCCACAGTTTGGATACTGCTCAAGGTATCAGTAGCAGCTATATGGAAATAGAAGCTTAAAAGGCTGTGGAAAGCTTAGGTCCCAAGTTTAAGCTCCACTGCAAGATTTGAAGCCATGTTGACTTATGGCAGCAGTTCAGCGCGTGGCCAGCATCTGCTGAGGTTTGGGAAGTACTTGGCACTCTTGAAAGTGCTTTAACAAGTGTCCTTAGAAACCCTCCTGGGGGTACCATTCTACTCAAGAAAAGCACCATCCTTTGAGCACTGCTCATTGTATTCCAGGAGCTTGTTTAGCTCTACCAGCAGAAAGAACTTGTTTGCTGGCATTGGGTCGGTTGCATCCGCTTCAGGAGAGGGATGTCTGTATGACCACACTGGCATCATTGTCCTGCAGATGCTTGTAGCTGTAGGCAAACCTCAAGGCAACATGAAACAGCAGAAAACTGAACTTCAGTGGATGTGTGCAACACTATTATATGTGGAGTGAATCACGTTTGCAGAATTTTACCTCAAAGGATGTTTAAAAGGGGCTACTGTAAGAATGACCCGTTGATGGGCTTTGGCATAGCTCAGCTCTTCACACAGGAATCCAGGTACTGAGCCCTTCTCTGGAAGCTGAAGAGCTTTCCTGAGCAGCGCGGGTCCTTGCACGCTGTGGGGTCACCATGGTGGATCTGGAAGAGCATAATTAAGAACAAGTAACCTCAGCCTGCGTTTCTGTCTGCAGACACAACATGCTTACTGCCTTTTAGCTTTTCCTCGCTTCAGAAATGGACTGCATCCATTGAAATACCTGCATACCATGTGTTTCTTTTTATTTCTGACAGCAACAAGGAGTGAGAATTTTTGTTATGCTGTACAAAGAGGTGGAGCTTGCCCTAGGGATCAACAGTGAATACAGCAAGCGGACTCTCATGCACCTCCATCCAAACATTAAGGTAATTGTGCATCGGGCAGTTGTAAGAAGGACATTTGCATTCATTTGCTCTTGATAGCTAGTGTTGACCTTCAGTGTATTTGGGTGTGAACTGGGAGAACCATTCCCACCATTACAGTAGGAATAGTCTGAGAAGACATACCCATACAGTGATTACCACATCTGGCAACTTAATTTCTTTAGGTTATAACTGAACATAAAATTGCTTAGTTTAGACTTGCCAAAGCAACTATTCATCTAATTCAGAGGGAACATATTTCATGTGACAAGTTAATGGGGTTACATCAAATGGAAAATTACAGTTCGAGAATGTTATCTCATTTCAGTATTTCTGTTCATACGTAGATGATGAGAGTCAACACTGGATGTTTATGTTTCCATTGTAAATGAACAGCATTGCGCTGTCCTGTGCTGTTTCACTGCTGCTCTGCCACTGAGCAGAAAATGAGTTGTGGCACTCAAACCAGTAGATAAGGCTAGATCCAGTCTCTTGAATTTAGAAACATATACATTTTAATGAGCAATAAGATATATGTTATGCATGAGGGTGACTAACAAACTGCTAGAATAATAGATTTATTGTCACTTGACCAGTTGTCATGGTGAAGGGAAGCATCCATTCACCATCATCTTTGCAGCAAGACTGGAAGGTGTAACTGGAAGATATGCACTATGTGTGTAAGATTTTTGGCAGCAGCCAGGTGAAACTCTCTAGCTTTTTCCCCAGGAAGCTGGTCTAATGGCTCTCCTCTAACATAAAAAAAATTAAACTATATACTGAATGCTCTAGATATAGAAATTACTTTGCCATAAACACATGTCAAAAAAGAATCTCATGAACAAATGTCAAACAATTTGCTGATTTTAAATGGGGAAAAAACCAGCCAATTTCTCATTTTACTTATGTAGCGGCAACAACCAAAGAAGTGAGTCAGATCGCCAATATGTTGTTTTCTTTTAGAGCAGGCTCTGTGTTTGAAAGCTCATCTATTATAGCTCTACTGAAAGTGTGATTTTATTTGTTGAAACAGTTTCCTTGACTATAGTCCTCTTATGAACACAGTTGTTGTAAGTGTGACCTATCCCAGCATCAGTAACCATCGCTGCTTGGGAATACCTGCATCATGGGGAAGCACCTGACTGCCAGTAAGGCTGAGCCTGACTCGGGGGAGTCATATAGCTTCAGTAATTACAGCAGTCTGTGTGGAGGCATCTTCTAAAAACTCCAGTGTTACCCCACCATCCTGAGCAGCCAAAAAAAAAAGCTGGGCAGCTCTCTGGCTGGAGAGATGTAAATTGGGCAATGACGCTGAGCTTGAGTGCTGCTTCTCTCCCCAGGTGATGAGACACCCAGACCACGTGTCCTCCTCCGTGTACCTCTGGGCCCACCACGAGAAGCTCGTCATCGTTGACCAGTCTGTGGCATTTGTGGGTGGCATCGACTTGGCGTATGGTAGGTGGGATGATGATGAGCATCGCCTGACCGATGTGGGCAGTGTCAAACGAATGGCGGCAGTGAAGTCGGTGTCGACGACCAACCTGGCAGTAAGTAAGCTTGTTCCATCCAGCTGGTGGCCACCTTCATCATCTGCATGTCAGGTTTGCGGTGGGGATGAACAAGCCGTGTCCACTTCTAAGCATAGGGTTCGGTTTAGGAGGTTTAAAGAGGAATAGTAATGGTAAGACAGAAGTATCCGAGTTTCGAATGACTCTTCAGGGGCTAGATCCTGACCAGCCCTTGCTAGGGCATGGAGATAGACAGCTGGGTTTCCTCTGGAGCTTGGAGCAGCAGTCACAATTTGGAGGCTATGTTCTTAATAAAACTTAGCTAGAAATGCACAGTAGGCACTTGCAGAGTGCTCCGAACCTTTGGATAATTGGGCCCTCAGCAGGTGCCTTGCTTGCTGAGCTTTCTGCTAACCTGGGTTTGTATGCATCCAGAGATCTCTAAAAAATGTAGAGAGGTCTAAATTTATGAGAATTTCAAGGGGAGTAACAATCTAGAGTAAATTTATGGGATTGAAGAATGTACTGCTAGCATTAATGGATTTTTCTGTCGAGTGTCTCCTCAGTACAGACCCTCTCCCTCAAAAGCATTTGTAGTTCCCACCAAAGTGTGTCTTTGTCATGGAGTGAAGTTTGGCTCGTGGTTGTTTCTGAGCATTGATTATGCATGATAATCTGTAATTAAAGGGGAAACCTGTCTGTACATCACCTGCAGCAATGTCCTGTGTCTCTTAAGTCTGCAGTGGAGTCGTCTGAATGTGTCCCCCTGCAGTCTCAAGCTCTGTCCCCAGAAAGCCACTTGTTCCAGAGAAATGCTGATGATGCCCCAGACATACCAAAAATGAAAGGAGTAGGAAAACCCAAAAAGTTTTCAAGGTTCAGTATTTACAAGCATCTCCATAAACACGGCATGCACCATGCTGACAGCGTCAGCAGCATAGACAGTGAATCAAGTAAGTAATGTTTTTCAACTAAATAACATATATAAAGCACGTGTGGAGGTGGGTGGGTGGGTTACATGCAGATTCACATAATTTCTAGGGTAATGTATTCTTTGTAAGGAAGGAAAGTTGATGAATTTCTTAACTATCAGAATAATAACTGTGTATTCAATATGTAAATTTGTGCCACTGCAAAATGTACAAGAAAAGTTTTAAGTGGATTTGCATTTAGTTAATTAGCAATTGTCATGAGCCATCAGATGACGTGATATAGTGTATGTGATATCTAGTGTTTATACTGCTGGAAATTTTTTATTCTGCAAGGGAGAAACAAATCTTTCATTTTTCAACTTGTTTTTATTATAACAAGCAAAACAGTTACTCAGTGTGATTATTCCCTCTCATAGGCTAGTGTTACCTAGGTTTAAATCAGTTCACTTAAATGGAAATATTCCCGATTTACCCACTTACTAGAGAGGAGAGACTATTCAACAGCTGAATATTTGAATGCAGCTTTTAATTCCCCACATTAAAAACAGCTTCAAAGCTAAAATTACAAGGATCAGCTTGACATGTGTTCCAGCATGGAGTCCTTCCTGAAATCTGTTCCTAACGTCCTCAGCTGCTGAAGCTGTAAATTGCTCAAGGTGGGAACTTATTTGAGTTTCCATCACTCCCTGCAGATCTTTCTCCTGCCTGTGGCCTGAGGAAGCCTGGCTGGAGCATCATTTGCATTGGTTGCAGTCAGCTCAGGACATAGCCATGGCTTTGCTGCTTCAATGTATCTGTTTGGTTTAAAACCAGCCAGGTCTTGAATTTGGTCCTTTGCCTGTTGGTCACTTGTAGTTTTGGCAAATTGACGTCTCGTTTGAGCTCCTGTCATGCAAAGTGTCTTCAAATAGGATCTGGCACCAGCGTAGCAGAAGTGGATGTGTGGTTTTGCCATAAACAGAGCATCTTGACTTTCTGCAGGTTACTGTAACCCCACTAGCAGTCAACCGAATATAATCCAGAGTTTAAAGCCCCATCTGAAAGTGTTCCATCACCACAGTGAATCCAAACAGGGGCTTGCTGAGCCTCAGGAGGGTAAGTGGAGGAAGGCAGAGGTGCAGACCCCTTCAGGTTTTAGCTGCCGATGTTTTTGTGTTGTAACGATGGTGAGAGTTAGGTTGGGTGCCAGGATCAGGCTTCACTGCTTGTTGTTTTCCCAGCATTCTTAGCACCCCTCTGAGGACATCCTGGCAGAAGATGCTTCTCCAGAAGCTACAAAAACTCCAGCATAAATAAATAATAATTTAAAAAAAAAAAATCCAACAACAAACCCCACCCCAAAATAAAAAATCCAAACAAATTTGCAATAATGACAGCAGGGAATAGTTGAGGAAATAGCTCTGATTCTGGGATATGATTATTTCAGCAGTTCCCTTCCTGTAAAGAAAGGGGCTTATTACTGGAATTGGGAACTTCTGCACTGGATATTTTGAAATAAGCCTGATGCAGGAAGACAAATGCAAACAGAGAGAGGAAACAGCGAAGTGGCTGTTGCCAAACCGACATTTGGATGAAGACTTGGGGCCCCAGTTTTGCCCCTTATTAAAGTCAATGAAAGCATACTTGATTGAGAAAGCAGTTGGGTGGTTAAGAGCACTGAGTTGTTTGGATCTCTGGACTGATGTTGAAAGGGCCTGTTTCAGTATGGTACCTCATCAAGATGCCTTTAAGTGCTGGAACGGAGCGAGGAGCAGTTCTTCAACATCTTCCTCTTCCTAACGTCTTCCTCTAAGGCATTAATTGCCAATTATAAAATATAGACTACAAAGCAGTGGCAGGGAACAAGGAAGAGATGCATTTTCTTGATGGAAATGAAGTGCGGTCTCTCCTGTGGTCACCTCATGCTCATTCATGAGTTGGTATGCAGTCATCGAAGCTCGGTACATGAACTGTGTTTTGGCCGGACAGCGTGTCCCACCCATTCCCATTCGAGCATGCAGACTCAGCGATTCCCCAGCTCCACCTGGACTCTCACTGGAAACTCATGCTTCCCCAGGCAGCTGTGGTGCATACCTGCTGCATGGCACTTTTGGCATGGCTTGGCTCAGCTCAGCTCGGTGGGATTACAGCAGTGCTGGCAGGGCTTGCTTTGTGTAAACTGGTCTTGTTGCACTGCTGCCGATGTGCATTTTGTTGACTGTTGAAAGGGGTTTTTTTGTGCTAAGGGGTTTTCGTGGTTACCTAGTGATGTGGTCAGGTTAGGAGAAGGCTTCTGCTGTTGGCATGTTACTGTGTAATTACTGCACTAGTATTTGGTAGAGTAGATGAAGGCTACTCTCAGGGTCGGGAAATAACGCTAGTTAAATGCTGATGGTCTAGGCCAACAGTTTTGGTTTTCTTAACAGTGAGAGAAAAGAGTTCACTCTGCACCAAATTATGTGATCCTGTTAGGAGGAAATATCCCTGTCTACAGTATTTTAGACCATTTTAAACACCATCAATTTGGAATTCAGGGTCCCTTTGTTCAACATGTAAAAATGTATCAAAAGATGACATTGTTATTTGGAAAAACAGAATAAAACAAACAAAACCCACAATACTTAATGAGGGAACATGAGCTTTTTAATCATCTCATTCTAGTTAATAAAGACTAGCTTCTGTTAGAGGAGATACACCCTGCTATAGAGGCAAAATAATAAAACCCCTAGCAGAGAAGTCGGAATTAGTTCATTAGTATTGTAAAATATATTAAGTAGATGATATATGTGATGTTCCTGTACATATATCCACTAAGGTCAGTCGCAGCTGGGAGTGGACTGCCACATGGTAATACTTAGGTGGCATAGGACTGCGGAAAGACAATATAGTGATTTTTTTTTTTTTTTTTAGTCCAATGTAGAGAGAATTCAGCATCCACTTTTTGTTTCCATAACAGACTCCTATATATTACCTGTCCTGATTGTATAACAAATATTAAAATAGGGAAGAAAAAATACTAATATGCATCCTTTGAAAGCAACAGGAAGACCAGGGAGAAAACAGCTTCAGCCAACAGGGACGGCAACAGGGATGGGCAAGTCCCACCAGTGCTTTTGCGTGGCAGTGTGTCTCTAACCAGCAGTGTGCAATGGACAGCCGTGACTTTGGAGCATGTGTTTTTGTTATCTTGTTTGCCTGTGACAGATAAAGGATCCATCCGCAGCTTGAAGACGGGTGTTGGCGAGCTGATTGGGGAAACCAGATTCTGGCACGGAAAAGACTATTGCAACTTCGTCTTTAAAGACTGGGTTCAACTTGACAAACCTTTTGCTGGTAGGTGCCTTCGTACTCTGGAAGTCATTACTTTCCCCCAAACCCTGTTCCGTATTTTCTCAGTCTCAAACTGTATTTTTTCTGCTTCTGAGCCAGAGGGAATAAGGCTATTTTGGTTTGGCTGCTAGGAAGAAGCAGCAAAACACCCTTTGAGAGGTTCCAGGGCCAATTACGCTGTTACGGTCCATGGACTTGGACTGCTGGCGATTGCATGATAAGTCTAAATTCATCCGCGCAAGCCCTTGGTGTCGTGTCCCAGAAACTTCAGTTTGAGGAGGGGGACGCTGTGCTTTCCCACATTCATGTCCTTTGTCTGAGGAGGTCCAAGCGTGCTTTCCTGTCCCGTAGACTTCATTGATAGATACACCACCCCGAGGATGCCCTGGCACGACATCTCCTCTGTGGTGCACGGCAAAGCTGCGCGTGATGTTGCCCGACACTTCATCCAGCGCTGGAACTTCACCAAGGTGGGGTGTGGGCATCGCTGCTGGGGGCGCAGAGATAAATACAGACCCTGCCTCATCCACATGCCCTCCCTAGGCATGCATTTTATTATTTTTTTATGTTACTCTGCTATGTTGCAATCTCTTCAAGGATTTCTTTTTTTTTCTTTTTTCCCTGGGCAGATTATGAAGCCCAAATACCGATCCCTGTCCTACCCATTCCTGTTGCCAAAATCTCAGCAAACTGCTAACGAATTGAAGTATCAGGTGCCTGAGGCTGTTCATGCCACAGTCCAGGTGGGTGTTGATGGTCTCCTGCTCACCTGCTCCTAAGAGAGCTTGTTTTGGATCTTTCCAGCAAGAAGTGTCGATGCCTGACAGACCCTCTGCAGAACTTGAAAATATAAAATGAAAATTATTTAATTTAGCTCACAGCATAGAAGGTTGGATCCTCAATTATAGTAAAATAATGCAACTCTTTCAGAAGAGATGCATTAATTTATACCTCCGTCTTTGAGATAAGAGGACCAAGCTATATGCAGTACTCAAATTGTGGGAACACCATGACTTTGTATAGCTGTGTAATTTTCCATTTCGTTTTCTGCTGCTCTCCTTCTAATGCCTAACATTTGTGTTTTATGTTTTGGGAAGGCCTGATGGGTTGAGGTTGCCCACTGGGTATTTATCCCAGATCTTGGAGCAGTCTACCAGGCTCCCGATGCCTTGCTCAGACGGGTAGTGGTCAGCTAGAGCCCAGCATTAAGTGGAGTCTCAGGGCTGTTGCTTTCTGCATTGAACTTCATCTGCGTTTTATTATGCAACCACTCAGCCCTGTGGGTCCTCTGCAGTTCTGCACAGTCAGCCCACAGTCTCGTTTGTGACAATCATCGTCGCAGTCACAATTGCCAAGATACCTATATTTAAAACCCTGTTAGCTATATTGAGTGCATATATTAAATATACTGTCACCCAGCAGAAACATGGACTTGTTGAAGAATACAAAGTCAAAATAGTTATGCTGAAGCAGCAAAACAATTGTGTGTCTCTGTGGATGAAAGATGTATGAAATAAGAGCAATTAGACCAAAACCAGGAAAAATGCATGCCTTTGCTTTTTGTAAGGAGTGGTCCACCCAGATGACAGCAACACTTGGGGAAGCTTAGTGTAACAAGATGCATTTTTCTGGGTTTGTGGGTTGCCAGGGCATTGTCTGCTCCTCCCTGCATGGTGTGAGGGATGGCCAGCACAGGGATCTTGTGTCATGGATCTCGGGCGTTTTAAATCAGCCTCCAAAACAATGCTCGTGGCTTGTTGAGAAATAGTCTCACTTCAGGCATCATCATGCTTCCCTGTGGCTGTAAATGCCTCCTCGGCTGCGTCTGTGACACCAGCTTTTTTGGAAGTTTTGTTCTCATAGAAGTGAGGGGGCTTGTGTCCCCTGAGTGCGCTCTAACCGCAAGATAAGCCTCAACTTCTAAATCATGGGGTTTGTTCTAGCAAAAAGTGAAGCTCTACTGATTACAGAACTGGAAGCAGTTCCCAAAGGAGAAACTAAACTGAGCACAGTCTAGGTCCAACCTTTCTTCAGTCCATACTGCAGAGCTGCTGGCTCAGGGCATCAGCCCGTTGGAGAGGAGGATGAAGCTCAGTGACTGCTAAATGCTGCATACACCAATGCTGAGTGATGGGTGAGCTGTTTGAAAACTAGCCTCATTACGACATTGTTGGGGCATTGCAAATAACTGATACATTCCAGGAAATGAGGGGCTGTTCTCAGTGATGCCATAAACAGCGAAAAGAGAGCAGGTTTGTCTTGTAAATTATTAATTTGAAACTACCTTGCTCATTTCTAATTTATGTCCAATTGCAGCTTTTAGAGACCTGTCAGGGTAGCACAGCCCTGCATATAGCCAGATAAATAAAACTATATGATATTAGGCTGAAAACATGTTGCCCTGCAATGTACCAGCCTTCTCGGTACAAGGGAAGACTGGGGAGGAAGAGTGTTTGCAGCACCAAGCGCAGTAGAAGTGGTGAGGGTGGCTCCTCTGCCCAGGCTGGTGCACCCTGCCTGTGGGTGCAGGTCCCGTGGCCCCGGGCTGCTTGCAGCTGGTTTATGGTCTCTGGATGATCTCCTTGAGCTCCGAGGCATGGTTTTGCATGCACACGCTGTAATTTTGGCTGTCTCCTCCATACTGCTGACACTGGCCTGGTTTCCATCGATACCTGTATGACACAAATGCCCTGAGCATCCCTGAAGCCCCTGCTGCGGGTCAGTGAGCGGCTCAGGCTCTCCTCTTGATGAAGGTTTCAGATTTGGCTGCTGCAGGAGGTTGGGAGAGGGGATGACACCAGCAGCCTAGATCTGAACCCCCCCCTCCTCTCAGTTGCCTTTTTCTGGAGCTCCTGGGGTGTGCATCGGGGTGTCCCTGTGTAGCTTCTCCTTTCCTGCAGTCACAGGAATATCAACCTCTTGCCTGTCCAATATAGTAGTTTCAGACCAGAGGGCTGCAGGTGCTCGTGTCTCCTTTCAGTCCAGCGCAGAAATAAGCAGATACCCTCAAATCTTTCACCATTTTTTTTAATCCAGAAAAACTAGAGCAATATTATTATTCTTCTTGATATTGAATCCTTTGGCTGGCCAACAGCCAAACCCGTGTTATCGCTGTTTTGGTGCTGTGTAGGGATTTTATAGGTAGAAGTTACTGCCCTGAGGTAAAGTCCAGCATCCAGTGTCTGTCCTTGGCTGTGGGGTGATTGAAGAAAGTCTGGCTGCTGCTTTTCTTGTTTCTGAGCTTGTTGGCAAATCTGTCTTCAATCATGGGCAGATCAGAGGAAGGAAAAAAACAAAGGATCTGTGGGGATTGCAACATTGCTGCAAGCCCGAGCCACTGACCTGTCAGCAACAAATTTTGACCTCATTGTACCATCTGGTTTTTGCCCTCCTTTGTCAGAGGAGAGGAGCAGAAAAGCATTTTTGGGAGGGTGGGGATAGCAGGAGTGGCACTGACAGGGGCTTTCCCCTGGGCAGGGATAATGAATGCAGCGTGCATGGGAAACAATGTGGAGGTACAGGCTGGGAAGGAGGAAAGGAGCCTATCAGCTCCACGAGTTAGTCAGACATGGTCTCTCATCCTCTTTCGTTTGAACTTTGGGCTTTGCTCGCAATAGTAATGTGATTGCACATTGATTTTTGCAAGGGTCAAATAGCTGTCTGCCAAAGGCAGTCCCAGGTTTTTTCCATCTCTCTATTTCCATTCCGGAGTTTGCAGTTATCAGCCAAAGCCAGTGCTGCAAAAGATGTGACGTGGTGAGGCAAGATCCAGTTCCTGATGTAAATGCAATGAAAATTTAATGCTCTGGCAATGGCTAATGCCCTTACCTCTTTGAAGTCTGTGTGAGAGCTTGCATTGTTCAGGATTTATGCACTAGCCCACAGCAAACATCAAATTTATTACTGTTGTATTGGTTAAAGAAGTTAAAGAGATAACAAGCCCAGCACAGCACTCGGCGCTGCTATTGAGAGGCTTGAGGGAGAGGAGAGGAAGGAGCATGGAGACACCAGCTCTGGTTGGTAGGCTCTGCTGGGCAGTGCGTGGCCTTTTCTCCCCAGGAAAATAGGTTGTGTTTGAACCAGCTCACTTTAAATACCTTGACAGGAAAGGAGAGATGGCCAGAAGTGTGAGATGAAACATCAGTGATAAGGGAAGGCCTTAGCGTAGGAAACTTCAAGGTGTGTATTTGCCTTTGAGTGCCACAGCTGCAGCTTCATTTCTTCGGGGTGCGTGCTGCATCCATGCAATGCTGCCATGGGTGGCCACAGAGCCACCATTGTTGGCGGCCTTGTCCTGCTACCTCCTCACCTGTCGCTGTGGCTGCAGAGCTGCACCATGATCGGTGCTGGCCACTGAAGTGATCCAGGTTAAAAACAACTTTATTTTGAGGAAGTCCAAGCTGGAACACCTTACACCTGTTCTGCTGCCCCAGCCAGCATCTTCTGACACCTCTTCTTCCCTGCGCACATAGATTCGAGGTTGTACCTGATGTAAGCTTTTTGGGTGATGCTGAGCCACCTTTTTAGGACAAGCCATGATACATTGTTCTGGGGTGATGGCAGAGGGATGATGGTCCTGTAACAGCAGGCAGCCTGGTGTGTGGAGGGAGCTGGGGTGCTGATGTGTGGAGGGGTGAAGAGGAAGGCAGGGAAGGGCAGGTGGAAGATGTACTGGGAAGCCGTGGAGCTGGAAAGGGATGGTACTGAGTGATGGTTCTGTTGCATCAGGTGGCATCCCTGGTATGGAATAAACTTGTCTCCCATCAGTAAAGTTGTCTTTCAAAGCGAGGGGCTTTGGTGCTATCAAGCTCCCAATTCAGAAAAGGACACTTATTCCTCGTCCCCAGCAGTTACAGCTATTGCTGCTGTAAATGAGGGTGTGGAAGTTACTTTGTTCAGTGCAGGGCTCAGCAGCTTATCTTGAAAAGAGAAGCGGCTCTTCGGAGCGTGGACAAAGTTAACTAGCAAAAAAAAAAAATTCAGTATCAGTACTTTGTACACGAGGAAGCTACAATCTGCAGCTTTCTGAAGTGCAATTCCAGACTGCATTTGCTGGAGGTCCCCAGCCCACAGGGATGTGCTTTGTGGCCCCAGGTTTTCACCACAGCGGGACAAAAGGCAGGGAAGGGGCAGCGTTGGCTGCTCATCGCTGGCTGTGCCGGTGAAGGTGGGAGCGCTGCGAGCTCCTGTCCAGGCTGCAGCCTGAGCTGTATGTACAGAAGAATTAGCCTGCTTTCTACCCAGAAAAGCTGTTTTTCTGTCTTTATTAATGCAAATGGTGGAATTTTGTTCAGGAACTCTGTCTGCTGTGGTGCTCGGTGGGGTTTCAGCAGTGCCCAGCCTGGGGAGCACGAAGTGTTGGCTTTGCAAACCAAATGGGCAATTAAAACCACACGGGCTTGAGCAGCATCGCCTTGTGGAGGTTTCTGCGAGCAAAAGGCGGCTGTTTGGGACCGATAGAGGCTGTGATGACAATGTGACAGCAGAGCTCCGGGTCAGGGTTATCAGTGATGTTGGGGGGACAAGGAGAGTAACATGGAGCAAAGCAGAAGGTGGACACAGAGAATTAAAAGAAATCCATGGGAGGGATTTCCAGGGAAAAATGTTGTTGAGCCCCGAAAGAGATCAGGATTTTGCATTACTGACACACACATTCCACAGATCCTCAGCATTTGGATCTTGTCCTGTGTGTGACTGGCCCTGAGAGCTGGTGTAATAGTGCTGAGATATTTTAGGGCTATTGTTTCAATGTTTTTGTCTTGATAATGTTTAAAGACAGAGGCTAATCATGAGTAATTATTTCCCCTGAGCATGTATCTTGCCAACACTTAATTAAAAACTACATTTCCATCTAGGAAAATGTCACTCAGGGCATAGCGTGGCTGCTTCTTGACTCAAAGTTCAGGAGTGGGAGATGCCATGGCATCTCTGGCTGTTGGGGATGGGAAGCTGCCTGCCGTGGGGATTGCTCAGCCTGGCTGAGAGCATGAACAAAGGTTGTTTCTCATATTGGTTTGGCTTGCTTGCACAATAACTGCAGGAGGCAGGGGAGAACGTGCCCCGGGGATCTCGCAGTATCTACTTTAAATACAGATTTCCAGTAAAAATTAATAAATAAGTGTGGGCATGCTATGCAGTGAACTGCTATAAATTTTAAAAGTTGTATCATCACAAATCGGATGGCTTGTGCAAGAATGTGGCAGAAGAAATGAATGACCTCCAGTGCTCAGGACGAAGATATGGCCTGTGTTACCAGACTGACTGTATAATTATGTACTGCCTGTTTGTGGGAAAAATGCATTGCCCCAGCTGGAGACCAGCTTTAAATATTGCTAGAGAGGAGATCACCGATTGGATGTGTACCCCTAAAGCTTGGAAATTTAGGTTGTTTTAAAAGCAGTTTATCATGAGAACTTGAGCAAGAACAGAACTTCTGTGCTGCTTCTATTGCATCTAAAACTGCTCAGGTGGGAGAGGGCAGTAATGCAGCAATGGGACAGGGCACTTTTATGTTTTTAATCAAAATGTTATTAAGCATTAATACTATTTTTGAGCATCCTTTCTCCTTGTTACAAATGCAGTATAAATGGTTAATGCTGCACGTATTACCTTATTTAGTGAAATCCTGACAGGCAAGCGGTGCCAGGGAAGAGCATTGCCTCTTAAATAATTCAGTTGCAATTCTGTGCCGTCCTGGATGGGAGAGAGCTGAAGATGTTAATCTCTTCCTTTCCAGGTGATCCGTTCTGCTGCTGACTGGTCGGCTGGCATTAAATACCATGAGGAGTCCATCCACAATGCCTATGTCAGCGTGATAAAAAACAGCAAGCACTACATATATATAGAAGTGAGTGGCAATGAGGGAAAGCAGGGGGGTCCTGATGTTCTGGGCATGGCTTGCAGCCATCAGGAGGGTAGTTCTTCTTGAGGTTTGGTCTTAATTTTTTATGAATTTAGACACACATGGATATTAATACAGCATCTGCTCTGAATTTTTGGGGCTGTTTCCATTGACTTCAGTGGTCTTCAGACCAGGCTGATGGGTACGTACCCTGACAGCCTTCTGACCGCAAGGTGGAAAAAAAGTAGACCTCTCCTTCATAAGCCTCTTTGCAAAATTGCCAGCAACTTTCACGGCCTATGCAATAGTCTTCCTGTCCCCTCCATAGCTTTGCAGTGTCCCCTGTGCATGCCCAAACCTCCTGCACACAGGGCTGGTCTCGCATCCGTACAGCCTGGAGCTGCAGGAATCTCCTGTGTCGGAGTGACTCTCAGCGCTGGCTGAATGGAGATGCTTATTCTCCTCTCTTTTCTTTTTTTTTTTTTTTCTTTTTTTTAGCCTCAGTTAGGTTGCTCTTTACATGAACTTTCTAAGGAGTGTGATTAATAAGAGCTAATTCATCCCTAAGTGAGCACACACACATCATTTAATAATAATTTAAAAAAAAAGCATCAACTCAAATGGCACATGAAACCCGGCTATCTTTAGTTGCTCTTGGTCTGAAATAAAGCATGCAAATATTTTTTTGTTTGTCTCTGGCAGTGTCTGACAGTAGCTTTGCTTGCTTTTCCCGTAGAACCAGTTTTTTATTAGCTGTGCTGATGACAAAGTTGTCTGGAACAAGATCGGCGATGCAATTGCTCAGAGGATTCTTAAAGCTCACAGGTAACCTGTTCTTAACAAGGCAATGAAAGTCTTCCAGGTGCATTTATATGGTGTGGTGCAAAATAATATCTAGTGGACACAACTGTACAATAGCTTTTCCAATGCAGAACCGATGCGGTCGAATATCCACTTGCGTTTGCAGCAGTGAGACTCTGTAGTGGTTTCTTTGCAGCCAGAAAGTGATTTTCTGGACTTACCCTGATGCAAATATATTTTTAGTTATGGAACTTGTTTAAAAGCAAGTCCTTTATATTCTGGTTCAGTGACACCTTTGCTCCATAGCCAACCAGTCTTGAACTGTGTGGTAAGGCAAGTTAATGGATGAAAAGGTTGAACTGGGATTTGTGGCTTATTTAAATTGTCTATAGAGAGGATTGGCTTCAAATAGGGGAAGCAAACACATTTCGAGGATTTGACTGCAGGGTTCAGCTATTGTTTGAACAACTCTTTTCTGGTAAGTGCTGGAGGGTATTTACAACCTCCAGCCATTGCAGGGGACCATCATTTGTTCCTGGATGGATCAAATCCAACTGTGTTTTAGACACTCCTTTTACCCGAGCATGCCTAACCCTGTGTTAACATTAATACCACAGGTAGTGGCTTGTCTTCACTTTGATCCTGGACAGCCTTGCTTAAGGTTGCTCTCCTGGAGTCTCTCTTTAAGATACATGTATGTCATAGTCTAAAACTGTATCCTGATCTTGCTGGGCTGATATACAGAAAACTTTCCAGATATCTTCCTTTCATCTCATGTGCTTTTTCACCATGCATCAGGAAGTTTCTTGCAATGATTATTTTTTCCCATATCGTAGTTGTCCAGAGCCACGCAGGGACTGCTTTCTCAGAGGTGCTCTCTCCAGAGTTGCAGAAATTTCTCTTTCTTTGGCACTTGAGCTTGGAAATTCCCACTTGGGTAAAGGCCACCGAGCAGAGACAGACAGTAGCTCCTGCCTCGCAGACACTGAGGTATGGGTAATATCTGCAAGGCCACGGGAGCTGCCATGAGACTGGCTTTGTTCAGAGGCACTGTGGAAAGAGGAGCACTATTCAAACCGGGAGAGCATGGGTGTTATCTGCTATGCCATTAACAACAGGGCAGAGTAACAGGGTGGAGTTGCTTGTAATCTGTGAGCTGCAATGCATAGCCCAAATAATTGAAATTAGCTAAGAATGAAAAGATGGAGTGGATTTTCTCACCCGGGGTAAACAAGCAGTGGTGCCAGTGCTGCTGGAAATGGCGTTGCTGGTGTTCGCTTTGCAACCTCGAGGCTTGCGGGCAGCTGAATGCGATGTCCTCCCGGAAGGCCGCTCTGGATTGCCTTTCCTGCCTTTGGGAACTGAATGCCATGGGCCCTTTGCATCAGTTGGCTGCTTTTAGCAATGCTACTGAGGTAGCAGCAAATTCTCCAGGTAATCTGTTAAGATTTTCCTGTTATATAAAGTTTACGTAAAGGGTGTCATTCTGTCCAGACATCAAAAAGACTAGCACAAAAGGGAGTCGCACAAATGCTTCAGCAACCCATTTTCATATGTGATGCTTGATTCACTTCTGTATTACTCCAATTTTATGCCAATATTGTGCCAGCTTAACGTCAGTGATTCCTAACTGAATATAAGATTCAAATTCTGCACACTCCAGAGTGCTTGGCATTGCCTAAGTAAGATTAAAAATAAATTCAGACCTAAATGGTTTGTATTAACTGCTCATGTTCCGAACTGCCCTGGGAAAACAGCATAGGTGACACACAGATGTTTAATTGTAAATTAAGTTCTTTAGTTAAGCTTGTACACTTCTCACTGTTCTAGACTAAATATTTTCTACTGATGTAATTAATAACATTCTTTTCTTGGTTTCCTCTTTTTTTCATGGGTGGCTCTCTAGTTTAATAAACACTGAGCTTAGACAAACAAGCTGCTTTTTTGGGAGTGCTTTTGTTGGTAGATGTTTTTCATGATACAAACAAGCTTCATTTCAAAGTCTCTTGTTGTGTATGGGTAAGACCTCATTAGCTGTTTCTGAGGTCTTCCTCGGAAGCTTCCAAGACTAAAGCTAGTTTACAGTGTATAGCACAGCTGTTGAAATTAAAGAAACACAGGTCCTCAATGTCTCCCTCGCAGCTCAGACGAAACCCTAATTCTTCATGATTCCTGTGCCCTTAAATCCACAGGCACAACTTGCTTGAGGAAGGAATACTTTTAACAAAAACTCCAGGCCGGCTCATCTTGAGACTGCTCCTGAAATGGTTTTGTCCTGACTAAAGTGTGTTTGCCATCTAGTGGCAGCACCCTTCAATGGAGCATCCTCCTCCGGGGTGCAGGCCAGGGGATTGCCGACACCCAGGGGTGCCTGGAAAGCGCTGGCAGAGCAGATGTGCCTGGCATTTGTCAGCAAAGAAAACCCAAAGGTGGGCTGTAAGAAAAGCCTAGGCAGTGCTGCGATCGTAGCTTTGGTAATCCTGGATCAGATCATGGTTAGGGTACAGTTTAATTTGTGGATGTCCAGTGGAACTGAGTTTTTGTAGGCTGTAATGTATTGATCGAATACTCGCCTTCCTGAATGATCAATGTTTTGTTTGTGCCTGGAGCTTTTTCCACCTTTTGTGATGTTTCTGACTTCTAAAAAACAGGATGTAGTGGGAACGTCAGGTTAGATTTTGGTGTTCTGCCTGCCATAGCTCTCTAATCTTTGCTGTGCTTTGCCAGACAGTCATATGCACCAGTCTGCACCAGTATCCGTGTAACTGGGCTGTCGGGGTGCTCAAACGAACTTTATAGTGGCAGACACAATCTGCAAAATAATTTGCCTTTCCTTGAACTTCAGTGATTCTTTTCCTTTAGCTTTTGTTGTCTGCTGAGAGTAAATTATTCCTTCTCCCCCTGAAGGTCTGAGCACTAGCTGAAGTACTGATGGCAGGTGATGAAGACCTGAAACTGGAAATACGCTTCACACTTTGTTCCCTTAAAATTTGTGTAGTAGCCTTGGATGGAAACCAAGTTGGTCAACACAGAGAAAGGGAAACCAAGGGGACTCACCTTGTACAAAGCTGTAACATTTGCAGGCTAATATTACCCCAAACTATCATTTCAGGGAAAACAAGCGTTTCCGAGTATACGTGGTGATCCCGCTGCTGCCTGGGTTTGAAGGAGACATTTCAACCGGCGGGGGGAACGCACTGCAGGCCATAATGCACTTCAACTACAGGTACTGCAGGCAGCCCCGCTGTGGGCAGGGCTGTCGGAGACCTCCCCGGTCTCCTCTGCCTGCTGCGGGTGGTGCCCAAGGCTCCAGCTGCCATCAGCATGGCATCACGCTAGGTGTCATCCACACGAGCACACAGTGTTTGGAAAAAGAGAAGAAAACTGTTTGTACTTTTAACTCATTTATTTGCTAGCTTCGGGATTTGCATTAGGAGGTGAGGCAATGTTAGCTGAGCGGGGAAGTGCAGTGGGTAAAGCCAGGTGCTCTCTGCAGGGAAATCCCTGCCTCTGCCTGGCACGGCATGTCCCCCAATCCCTTACACAAACCCCCTGATTCCTGACTCTCAGCCACTTTCCTTTTAGCTCATCAAACCAGGACTTACTCACCCCTGAGGTCTCTACCCTCCTGCTCAACAGCTGTGCTCTCCTGTAGGCACTTACCGTGGCTTTTACCACAGTTCCTCCTGGCAGCGTCCCCATCACCGCTGCAGCCGGGAGGGAGCACGCAGCCCTGCAGGTTCGTTAGCTCAGGGGATCCGCACCCACTCTGTCGGGTGGAAGAGCTGGGCTTTGTCTCCAAAGCTGCCTTTTCAGCCAATGCTTCACCTGGCTCTGCCTGTCGGCCCCGCGAAGGCAACGGCATCTTCCCCGATGCTGTTCCTCTGCTCCAGGATTGCTGGTTTTGGGGGTACTTGCAACACAGCAGGTCTCACGGGAAGGACTTACATGCAGCAGTGCCAGGTAGCCCTGCACTGGGAATGGGGTGTAGAGGAAGGCAAAATGGCCCAAGACAAGCTGGTTTTACTGGAAAACTGCTGTGTTATGGTATGGCCAGGGCACAGTCAGTCTGTGGAGGCTACTGCTACCTCCGGAGTGAAATCTCCCTTGTCTGCTGGTCTGCAGGGGTCCTACCGCACCTCCATAAGGACAAGTGGGGCAGGAGACACAAGCAGAAGGAAAGCAGCATGTCTTCCTAACCAGGCCCTTCTGCCTGACCTTTCTTTTGCAAGGGCACCCATAGGTCTTTAGAAATTGCCCATGGGTGTTCTTTGTGAGCATGTCTTCCTAACCAGGCCCTTCTGCCTGACCTTTCTTTTGCAAGGGCACCCATAGGTCTTTAGAAATTGCCCATGGGTTGGTTCTTTGTGGGTTTGTTTTTTTTTTTTTTTGAATGAGATGCTGGCTGTGGCTTTTCTAGCCTAGCTGTAATCAGGCAAACCTGGTGTTCTGCATGTGTTGGCTTTTGGTTTTGATATCACTTCCTGTTCAGACCTGCAGCACAGACGGTAGCAGCCCTGTTTGTAACATGTTTATCATCATTGCGGTGTGTTCTAGAAGGCAAAAATGCTCCTCAGCTCCTACGCGAATTGGTACGAGGTCTTTTAGGAAATGAGCAGTCCTTGATATATCAGCAGTCGTTCGGGAAAAATGTGTGCTCTGGAAGCACCATGTTTCTTCTGCTTTCACGGGGTATTTAAGAGGCATCTGTGTTTGTGATTTACCTCACCCGATTCTGCTTCAGCATATGCCATTGCCTCGAGTTGTGGTGGTGCTGACGGCTGCCTACCTTCTTTCCAGGACCATGTGCCGTGGAGAAAACTCAATCCTGGGCCAGCTGAAGACAGAGAGTTAAGAGCTTTATTCCTCTCCTCTATGTTGCTTAGTCTTGGGATGCTGCTGTTCGATGGATACATCTATAAAACATAAATCAGATTCTCCAGCTTCTTATTAACGTGGGCTTGCTATGGTTGAGGGGTTCAGGCATGGACGGGGGCATCTCACAGCAGTGTGTGCTACGGGCTCGTGGGGCTGGTGAGCGATGACCTCCTCTGCCGTCATCCCATGGCGAGGTCTGTTGGGTCACACGAGCCTTGGCCAGTTGTCAGACTTCGCGCTTGGATGCAGCCCTGATCCGGAGGAGGGGAGGACCCCAGGGAGGAGCACAGCATGGTTGCAGCTGCTCAGGATCGTGTTATTGGGGAAAAGTCCTGAGCAGGGTCACGCTTCTGGGAGCAACGAGCCCTCAGCCTCCCCCGTGAATCCCACCCTGGGTTTGTTTCTGGCACTTGTCAAACATGGAGAGGAAAAACCTGCCTAAGTAGGACACTGTTTCTGAGTTGCTTCCTTGCCATGAGGATGCCTGCTTTGAATTTGCTCTGCTGGGAATCGCAGCACCATGAAAACCCATGTATCACAAATACTAGGGGCATACATATTGCCTCATTTGTTCTAGGTCTTTGTGTAAATCTGAACTGCAGACAAGTACATTAGGACATATTTTCCGTACTGTGCATGGACAAAACACCTGCTTCCAGCCTCCTTTCTGCAGGATCTGCAGAAGAACAGTCGCACAGTCCAGTTATTTTAAGATGTTCAGATCAATTGTGAGCTCTTGCATGCTGTGCAAGGGAGATTGGGGTCATTTCTCACCAAAGTGGAAGTATCTGAGCAGGCAGCAGATCAGAACAGCACAGAGAGCCCACAGGCAGCTTTTAAAGTCTATTTTTAAAGAAACTTATTTCCATTATCTGTTTGTTTATTTTTTTAAAAAAAGTCAAAAGTGAACTGTTATTCATATGGGTCTTTACGTAAAGAGGGTCTTTTCTCTTTCTTCTCTCTTCCACCTCTCTCATCCCATCAGTTTTGTTTTCTTTTAATTTTCAGTTGGAAATAAGTGGATAAACTACATATCATTCTGTGGACTTCGAACATATGCAGAGTTGGAAGGAAAACTAGTCACGGAGCTCATCTATGTTCACAGCAAACTGCTTATTGCTGATGACAACACAGTTATAATCGGTGAGCAGGGGGCTTGTGGGAGGGGTTTGGACCACTCGATTATACCTGGATTAATCCTGTTGCTTCTCTGCCCTGTACTCAGTGCAGGCTGTGGTGCCGTGTGCTTTTCTATGTTGTGATTTCTTTCTTGTGAAATATTTTGCTGTTTAAACAAACAAAAAAAATCCACAAAAAAACAGACTCATAAATTCATCAGGAGGGTAGGTAGGAGGGAGGAAAGGATTTGGGGGGCTGTTGTTTAATTTGTTTTTCTAAAATGGTTTAAATCTCTGTCTAACAGTGAAGAGAATCCCAGTGCAGGGAATATTGTCCATCTGTCTTGTATCAAACTCTGCTCTAGCAGGAAGACTTGTGAGACTTGTCATCTGTGCCTTAAAGAACAGAATGTGCCGTAAAATTTGGAAGGTTTGGACAACATGTGTCATTTATCAGCTCCATTTCCTAAGAATGGGGAAATATGTTATAATGAGTAATAGATACCATTTCATCCATTTCTCTTACCATATTTATTATGAGATCACGAAGCAAAGACAAGAGGCTTCAGGCTCAGAGTTCTCCACTGCAGCAGAAAAGCAGAATTTTAGCCTGTTTCTTTAGAGAAACCCTTTTTGATCTGTTATATCAGTAACAAAAACTTTGCCAAAGAATAACTTAATACCAGATTTTGCAAGACTCAAAATACTCCCCTCCTTCAAAGCAGCAGTTCAGCCTGTAGTCTCAGATGACCTGTGGTTAGGTTTGTTCCTCTGTTACCCTCTCAGGGGTCAGATCCCGTCTGCAGCACGCAGAGCGGCTCAGAGGTGGTTTTAATATTACAGCATAAGCAGTGTTGTTGCAACTGTGATAGTCTGGGGGCCTAAGACAGCTCTTAATTTCTATTTTCTGTACCTGTAAGCCTGAGGACAGATTTTTATACAGCATGTGCATCCGTGCCAGCTGGTGAGGTGATAGGGAGCCAGTGTCATCCCTTTTCCACCCAAGAAAGAGATGGTGCATGGAAATAAAAAGCTAATGGGGCCACTGTGCAGGAGAGTGAGGTGAAAGGATGGAGAGGGGCTTAGCTCATTTTTCCTCTGGAGTTGTTAGCTCCCCTTGGGTTAATTCAGTCACTGGGAAGGCTAAATGGCTACCTAGTGCCTGGGAGCTGGGGGCTGTGTCTGGAGATTTTTTTGTTGTTGTTGTTTGGTCATTTCTGTGGGTTAATGACCTGGTGACTCCTATCGCTGGCTGCATCTTGCTGTTCCCTTGGAGCCAACAAGTGCTGTGGCTCCATCCCTTGCCTTCTGACAGCTGCGTGGGACAGAGAAACCTGTTCGGGGGATAAAGCTTCACCTGGTCTCAAGCAATGCTGCAGGTGTCAGACCCTGCATGGCACGTGTGGGCTGGGGAGCTCCCACCATGGTGCAGAGTCAGGGCTGGAGCCACTGTGCGAGCCCAGCACCCAGACCCTTACATGCACGGAGTGGTGCATTTTGGAGAGGGACCCCCCGGTGAAAGGCACAGCCAGAGCCATGTGGTAGAAATGCAATGGGGGGAAACTTCTGCTGCCCTCCATCAGCTTTGCTGGGGTCTGAAGTGGTTATTTCACAGGGTGCAAGGGGAGAGCTGTGCACAGGACACACATGGCTCCCACCGCTAGGGAAGGCGTCCCCCCAGCACCCCTCTGGAAAGCACCCCTCTCTTTTCTGGCATTTGGGTTTTACACAGCATGCAGTAGTGCTGCAGCAAGCACAGGGCAAGGAGTAGAGAAGAAACATCTCCCGTGGGCGGAAGGTCCCCCAGAGCCCTGGGGTCTGCTGCTGCCTTGCTGCGTTAGCAGGGACGGTGCCTGAGCTCTTGCATCTGCGGACACAAAAGTGTGGTCCAGGCAGGACAGGAGGGTCTGGTTGTTGGTTACCCACAGTGAGGAGATGATGTCCTTCTTCCTAGATCCCCCTCCCGAAAAACCCCTACCTCCCAAATGCAAATGAAAAACTTCCCCTCTTTACACTACTAAAGATACGAGTGGATTTACCTATGGAGCCCATCCTGTGTCAGGTAACTTGGTATCCAAACCAAATGCAGTAGAGACCTTTGAAAGCTGTGGCATCCTTCAGCAAAAGCATCTGGGAAGTTACAGAGGGAGTGAACTTTTGAAAATGTTGGCCTGGACTTGGCTATGATTTAACCTTCTTCCAAGCCTGGAGCTTTTGAAGCCTGCAAAAATTAGGTTTTTTTGCCTTACCCCCTCATCCTGGTTCTTGGGATCTGTGTTTCCATAAGGAAGCACTCTGGTTGGGGTTTTACCTAGCGAAGCCATAGCTGGTCTCCCATGGAGATGAGGGATGTGGAGGGCCTGGGGGGCGGTGGGTGGTGATGGAGGGTGTGCAGGAGCATCTCGTGCGGCAGGTGATGCATTGCTGGTGCTTCATTTTCCTCCTGGCCAGGCTCTGCCAACATCAATGACCGCAGCATGCTGGGGAAGCGGGACAGCGAGATGGCCATCATCGTGCAGGACACCGAGACCATCCCCTCTGTGATGGATGGGGAGGATTACAGTGCTGGGAAGTTTGCCCAGTCCCTCCGGCTGCGGTGCTTCAGGTGGGACATGCGGGGCTGGCCGAGCGCAGGCAGCGAGTGGGGATGCAGGCAGGGCTTGCTCAGGCTTACACCTGCCTGCAGCCTTTCAAGTCAATGGGGCTGCTGCTGCCTGCTCAGATTTAGCATTGCCTGGCCTGGATTTGGCCCAGAGTTTTGCTGCCATTTCACTGGCATTAGCCTTTCTCATGCCACTCGTGTCTTCAGCTCGGCAGCTTGACTTACAAATTGTTTTGCTGAAGGATTTCACTAGGAAAGCTCACAAACAAGACAGTGGTATCTTGTCTCCAGATCCTGTTTTCACACTCTTAATTTTGGGTGGCGGTGTCTCTTTCTAATGGAAGTTTCCTCACTTGGAGCAGCCATCTGGCCCACAACATGGCTGTTTTTTCATTAAGACCTTTTTCCTTCCCTTTTTTTTTTCCCCCCACCCTGTTTCCCATCTGGACAGTTATTGTACAAGAAAAAAAAAGGAGAAACTCAGGCAGCGTTAAGGCTGACAGACTATTGCAGGGGACGGGAGTGGGAGGGTGCTGGGGGCATGCAGCGTTTGGCAAGTCCCAAGGAAACTTTTCCTCTGCTGGCATTTCTTGAGAGGAGCACCTGGTGCTTCAGCCTCCATGAGCATCGATCCCTTTGTCTTCTCAGGGTTGTCCTTGGCGGCTCCGATCTCAGTCTGGAACACCAGGATCCCGTCTGCGAGAAATTCTTCAAGGAGGTGTGGATTTCTACAGCGGCTCGCAATGCCACCGTCTTTGATAAGGTGAGGAACGCGGTGCCTTTCCCCTCCCTCCTTCCCGCGTAGTGGCAGCAGATGCCAACGGGAGAAGCAGCACAGGGAGGGCAAGGGCAGCTGGTCCAGCTCCTGGAGTTAAACCTTCAGACATGCTTTGAAGGAATGAGTAGTGTCGGATACAAGAGCTGTGAACAAGAAACTGGAGTTTGTGCATCCTCAAAGTGTGACAGTAGCCCAAGAAGGCAACAGTTCTGATTTTTCCTTCTATTTGTATCAGCTGTAGCTCCAGTTAATCGCCACGGTGTACTTATTGCTTCTAGCTCGCCATAGCCTAACTGGCTTAGAAGCAAATTTTACTTCTCATTTCGAATGAGCTTTTGCAGTGATCGGAAAAAGCCCTGGAGCTTCCCCTCTGCCTGCTCTAGCCATATCACAGATAGGCACATACCTCTTCCCTCCCCATTCTCCAGGCTGTTAATTAAGTCACTCCCATCCTGGGGAATTTGTATTAGATGTTTTGGTCTTTCTTGGGAACTCTGCATTGCAGTATTTCCCCTGCACTGACATGCCACTTTTTCTTTCTGTTTTGATCAGGTTTTTCGATGCCTTCCCAGTGACCAGGTGAATAATTTAACCCAACTGCGTGATTTCATCAACAAGCCCAAATTAGCGAATGATGATCCTGTGAAAGCAGCAGAAGAATTAAAAAAGATTCGTGGGTTTTTAGTACAATTCCCCTTTCATTTTCTGGAGGAAGAGTACTTGCTTCCCTCTGTCGGAACAAAGGAGTCCATGGTACCCATGGAGGTTTGGACTTAAGAAGATGCAGACTGCTTTACGTTTTAAAGTCTGGTTCTCTAGAGACAAGTTGATGAACAATATGGGATTTCAGAAAGCTTTTTATTGCTAAGGGAGCTGAAAAAGATCTCCACCAAGCTAATGTGCCTTTCTTAAGGATTTTGGTGGAGGAACTTGAAGCAAATCAACACTAGCAAAGGAGAGGAGCAGAAAGACTTGGAAATTACGGCAAATGAGAAGTTTAACCTCTGAAGGAGTTACTTAAGACATGTTCTGAGCACCTAAAGGATGCAGGCCACTTCCTAGGATAAGAAACAAATCCCAGTCGATGTTGTTACTACTGCCAGCTGTATACTGTGGTTGCATATGTACTGTGATCATGCTGTGGCTGCGCAGGAGTTGTGGGCTGTGTGTGCTTCTAAGGCTTTCAGGTATCCATGTCTTGGCTTGCTGGAGTCCCCCCATCTCATCACTTTGTATGCCTTCAGAGCACGTCATGCAGCTCTGGCGCTGTCGGGAAGTGCTGCTTGGTGCTGCCTTGGGCTGTCCTACAGCTTGACAAGTGTAGCTGTTTCACTTCTTAAATGGAAACGGACTAACAATCTTGTATCAGAATCAGCATTTTCATCTCTTCTCCCCCAGAGGGGAGAAAAAACCTGTTTCTACCACAGCTAGAGCAATCAGCAGTCCTCCCGCGCAGCGTGGTGCTGCCTAGGTCTTGGCAAAGGGCACCCTCGGTGGAGCCAGAGGTGCTGGAAGTCACTGGAGTTTGCTGGCCTTTTACAGAAACTGTGCGTAAAGGCTTTTTCCAGGAGAGGATCAGGGTTTAAACTCAAGCCTTAGATCTCTGGAGCTGAAGGAAAGCGAGGCACTGCGTGTAATGGGACAGAAACTTGAAAGCCAGCATGGGCTGGACTAAGCTCTGTGCTCTGGGTCCTCCCTTCGTGCATTTAGAGTGCAGTACATAGGTAGACTTTTCTTCCCATCCCTTTCCTCCCTATTTAAAAGAAGGGAAAGGCCATTAAGCTAGAGCTGAAGTCATGCTCAAACTGAGCTGACGTGTTGCTTTGTAGATGCGGTGAATGTAAGGGGGAAGGGAAGCAGTTAGCAAAGCCTTGTCTCTGGTCTACTTTGCTATTAGACCAGCCACAATCTTGAGCTCAGTTGTGCAGGATGTGTCTTCCCAAGCACAAGTAAAACACAGCATGCCCAGTCCCGTTTTCCATTTCTGTAAGACGGTTTCCAAAACTATTTTGCATCTCACTGTGCAGCGAAGCAGCAATTCGATTGAGCATCCCTGGGCAAAACACTACTGCTCCTGGGTCTTGGGACCTCACGTGGTGGGTGCCATCCTGGGTCTTCACACCATCCTCCATCTCACAATGAGCTGCATCTCCCGATTTCATGTCCAGCTCCAGTCGCAGTCCCGGGAGAGGTGTTCCCCGGCAGGCAGCAATGCTCTGTCAAACACTAAGAGATCAGACAGTTAGAAACACCTAAGGAGAGTTGGATCTGGAGAAGTGGGAGGCTGAGCTCCTCTACTGCCAGCGTGTCTGGGGGGATCCCTTCACAAGCTGGGTTTAATCCTGTGCCCAACTGTCCTTGGTCAAAAGACCAGGCGAACTGGTATTTACTTTAGTTCAAAAGCAAGTTTCTTTTTTCCTTTTTTTGGCTCTTCCAACAGTCTTGCCTGGTTTTAACTGGAAAAGAATCACACCGGTTGCCTAGCTATCCCCAAAACATAGCTGTCCCCACATTTTAGCCGATTGTCTTCTGTGTCTTTAGACCTGAAAATAGGCACCAGGTAATTCTGTACCTGCTGCATCAGCCAAGTAAGTAACAACCCCAGACGTTCCTCCAGGGCAGCCTGAGTCTCGGCCCCTTCCTACAGTTTCCACTGTTTTACGCTCATGTTTTGTAGAGCGATTGCCGATTACACTCCTTGCTGGTTGGTGCATCTGTGGTCTGGTTAGCCTGTTGGAAGTGCATGTGCAGCATTTTATGTTATGATCTTTGGTCCGGGGGATTGATGCTTTTAGCTGGCACGCTGTAAGCAGATAAGTATGTTCCCTTGATTTTTTTCCCTTAAAAAAATTGACCTGGGGTCACCCCCTGCAGAGCCAGAGCAATATGTGCCCCGACCATTTGCAATCAAGAAAGATCAAAGGTGTCTTGTTATTTCAGGTCAGTGCTAGTTCAGAGCTTTTTATCTCTTGATAAGTTTTTAGCTGTTTTAATTTGAACAAAGCTGCTAACTTTAAACAATTACAGCCTGTCAGAGAATCATTGTAAGTCACACAGATCTGTATTCATAGTTGAAAAGGAAGCATTCAACCCCGCCACCCGTACACGTGAACCTTGAAGAAGTGCAAGACTCCTGTCATCTTCTAAGTGCTCTTATTGTCCCCAACCTTATATTAGCAAAGATTCTTGTAATCATTAAATTATCCTTATATTGTCTTTTAAGGTGGTAGGTAGCTAATTATTGGGGCTTCATAACTCCAGTGGCATTAAGTCCCCCTCTGCCAGGCTGCTTTGGGGAAAAACCACCCAGGTTCTGCAATGCTCAGCCCACCATGTGATGGCTGCTGGTCCCAAGCGACACAGCAGAGCCATGGAGGAGAGATTTAATTGACTGAGTCTGTATGAAAAGGTGCTAATTAAGAAGGTCTTTTGTTACTAAAGTAGCAGATGGGCCTTGCATTGGCTCTCTGTCCAGGAGGAGGTTTCCCTCTGTGGGAACAGAGGAGCCGCACTGAACATCCCTTCCCTGTGTTGGTGCTAAATTCCTAATACCAGGAATTTAGTAGCCTTCAAATGCAAGCAAGGTGTGCAAGGCAGCCTTGGTACAGTGCAGGGAGAGCCCTGCGTCCCCAGGGGCTCATTGGGCCACCGAACCCCCCCCCATGAGTACGGCACTGCTCACCCTGAACAGATGATGGAGCTGGAGCCATTTCCAGTGAAGGCACAACTCTTGTTCGCACCCACGGGCTGTGCTGTTCGGAGCTGGCTCCTTGGGTTTTATTTCTTATATTAAGAAGCCTGTGAGGTTGAACACCTTGAGAGAGTTAATTTCTGCACCTAAACAATCACTACTTCTTAGTCTGCAATACCAGCGTGGGTTTATTTTTAATACCTTCAAACCGGAGAGGATCACTCACAAATATACAGTACTGTGACAAGTGATGTGGATTCAAGCACTAGCAAACCTGGAAACATGAACTGTTTCTTGTGGCATTTATTTGTTAGAACTATAGGAAATGAGGTAACTTCTCCCAGGCTCAGACTTTATTTGTAGTTCAACCTGAGTAGAACACTTTTTTCCCTTTAATTTATTCCTTAACATGTGCCACTTTGAGAACTCACGCTCCTTACCATATCTTTTTAATATTCTGATATTCTTAAATGTGTTTTGTTGCATAGATGTTGGACTGGATAAATGTTTCACTGTAAAATTAATGCGTGGTTTAAAAAATGAGGGATAAAATGTCATCGTATGTAAGAACTTTACTAAAAAATAATTTGTAGGAGAACTACTCCAGTACTCCAAGGCAGATGCAGAGTGCTCAGCTCAGTTTCTGGTCTCTTGGTCTCAGTTTGTTGCCTGACTTGATGTGACCTTTGCTGGATTAAACCCCAAACACTCCATTTTCCTTTCTGTTGATCAGGTTTCACAACATGATTTCGCAATCCTGGTGCTGTCCCTGGGGGAGACCTCAGTGCGGGTTTTGCCTAGCTGGGACCCTGGCGGTAATAACTTATAATATCTTCATTCCTTCCAAGGAAACATCCATGTACAATCAAGTTCAGATGTGGTTTGCGGTCATTATTTCAGTGTAACAAGTCTTTTGTGCACTTGTAGTTAGGACAGTCAAGGGGTTGTAATCTGTGCACAGAGGCTGCATTTGGGGGGACATTTAAATGAATGGTCCTTTAGGTTAATGCCATTTCCTTCTCCTCCTGCCGAATGTAAAGACCCAAATCCACGCTGGTCTAAACTGACACACCTCCATCAGCTGCGGAGCTGCTGCACTGGTTTTCTGGCAGAAAGGACTTGGTCTGTAGGACATGGCGGCGGTTGAGGTGAAGAAAGCAAGTGGTCTTCAGACCAGGTATATGGGTAGAGTTTGGCATCTCTTTGGTGGCCCACAAGATGCAAATGCCTTCTCACATTTTGCAGCATTGTCTCAAATGGGCCATCCCTTTTGCACAGCTGAGATCCTACTGAAACCAGGAGCTTTGCAGAATCGAGGTTTAAACCAGGAGTGTAATGCCAAGGCAGTGAATCAAGTTAAGCATGCAAAATTAAGGTAGATCAAAGTGGAGCAGAGCCACAAACTGTACATTGACCACTGAATGCAATGATCCTCTTGGGGGTTTCTCCGTGTCCCGTCTCCCCCCTGCCTGCTTTCTTGTTGTATTTTCCAGTATTTGTGATTATTCTATTTTTAACTTCCCACTGTGTGTTCATAAAATCTCCTCCATGTAAATAATTCTGACTTACCTGACTCTTTCTTGACACTCGGGAAACGAGAAAAAGTGTCAGAGGTCACAGTTCTGGGAATGTTTTTTTTTCTAAATTGTGTCTCTAGCTAAACTAATCAACAAAAGGAGAGTTTGCACTTCGAGTGTGAGTGCAGGTCTCCGTGCATCTCTACCTTCTGACAGTGCAGTTGTGAACACTGAATATCCCTTCTGTGAAGGCTGCTGGAATTGAGTTTTGTATCCTCGTTTCTGCTAATGATTGCTTTCCTTTCCGCTCTGTTTGTATCTGGTAAATGAATGTGTATTAATGGACTGAAAATACAACTGATCATCATGTGTCGAAACATTTTGGCTTTGGTCTCGTTTCTGCTTGTTTTGGGGACTGTGGCCGCATCCCACTTGTGGGCTGAGTTCTGCCCTTGCCTTGCGTTGGCAGTGCTGCCCCAGCAGCCGAGACGTGATGGAAAAGGCCCAGGGTCACAATAAAAATGGCTAGACTTGAGTCATTTGGGTTTTCCTGGGAGAGAGAAATTGCTGAAGTGAAACAGCGTAGAAAGAGAAAATTGGACTTCTTAAAATAAACAAACTAAAAAATCCTGTTTTAAAGGAGTTTTAATAATCCAAAGGCATTATGAAAGGCACAGACAAAAACAGTCTGTCTGCAAAATAGAATTAGCTTGCCACTGTCCCTTTTAACTTTCAGTAAAGGAAATTCAGCATAGACAGAGGAAAAAGCAGATTACTGTTGTCCTCCAGGGGGAGAAGAGATGAATAAAGCATTAGTGGCATTTCGAAGCTCTCTTGCAAACTGAAAACATACTAACTTCTCTGTTTCTTAGGTTTCATCTCCTTCCTCAAGTGCCAAAGGGCTTTCCGCATCTTTAAAACTTCCAGATCCAATCTGTGCCCTTGATAAACACAATAAACCACGATAAGGGAGCCGGAGCTTCAGGGTGTGGGGGGGTGTTGGTAAAAGGCAGGCAGCTGCTGATTGACACTGTCAGCTTCTGCTGCCACTCCGACATCTCAGAGCTAATTACATGCTTGCTGCATCATGCTTATGAGGTCTTGCAAGCAAAGATAACAGCAAGCAGGGGTGATGCGGAGACCTGCCAGTCACCGCTGGGCACGGAGGTGCTGGCTGGCAGCAGTGCAGGCATGAGGCTAACGCAGGGCAGCTGCAGCTGAGGTTGGCAGCTGTTGCTGACTCCGTCTTGCCAGCATTGCTTGGTTTCTGTGCTAGCAGCGCAGGGGAGCCATGTTATCTCAATGCAAGCTTATCTCAGTGTGAAATTAATGTGAAGCTTGAAGTGGTCCTGAATCTAGAGAGTTTAGGTATCAGTTTGTAGGAAGGATCCTTTCCCTTTCCTACGTGATGTAGGGGCCCAACTTGAGGGCACTGTTGCTGTTTTTGCTGTTTTCCCTCTCCTACACGTAGCCACACAATGCTTTTACCGGGCACAACTTCACCCACATCCATCAGCTCATTAAAAATACAAGTGAATGCCAGCTTATGGGCTATAGCTGGCACAAGCTGTGCAGGCGAGGCAGGAACGTGCTGCCTCCATCGAGGGCAATGGCAAAACTCCCTTTGACTTTCCTAGAGCCAAAGCATTCGCTTGATGAATGACTTGCAAAGCCTCTAATTTGACAGCTCCTTGCTGAGCAGAAATGCAGCCCACGTGTGCCCTGAACACAAAGCAACATTGCTAGTATGTTTAATAGATCTGTTCATTCCAGCATGGATTCTCCAGCCACTTTTGTACCGAGGCCGTTCCTGCCTCCTCTCACAGGTCAGCTCCTCCATCACTGATGTGTCCACAGGCATCCCGCACCGGAGGCTGGAGAAATCCCTCTTCCACCCCAGCACCAAGCAGATCTGCTGTTTGGGCCTGCATTAGCCATGCATTTATGCACTGAGCTCTCAATAATGTGTCAACTTTTTAATTAGTGCCAGCCTTTTGCGTGTATGAAATTACTAATACTCTCTAGTTATTTTTGTAAAAGAGGAAAGTAGGGAAGAAAGAAAAGGTTTTGTGAGACAGGTCTAAAGGCATATGAAGAAACAGGTTTCTTCTCACTACTAAAAAATCAATCTGTTTTAGTTTCTCTGCAATTGTGCCGGCTCTTCAGATTTTCAAGTACATCTCTGAAGCGCTGATGCAGTGGAGCGAAGGTTTTAAGAGCTTGAATCACAACAGCACTGTGAGTGAAATGCTCAATTTTTTTTTATTGGAAAAATTAAAAGTGACAGTTTCAAAATTGGTTCCACTGCTTTGATTGATTACTCAGAATATTTAGCTCAAAATGATTATGGTAAGATTTTCTACTGAGGCTCATGGCTGGGATGGAAATTAATTTGGAGAAAGGGGGGGTGGTTCTTAAAAAAGAAATTATTCTGCAAAGGAAACTGTTTATACCCAGAATCAGTGATGAGTAATCTCTCTATATTCAGCCTGATCTCAATAATTAAACGTCCTATGAGTTCCCATTTGAGGACAAAGGAGAGGAGGCCAGGGAGATAGTGTTATCATGGCTTCACAGGTTTCTATTATCTGGAGATTACTGGTGCCCAGCGGAAGTGGAGGAGCCATCTGCATGCTGCTCAGGAGCTTTGTAGTGCTCTGCTGATGGCCTGTCCATACGGTACCTCCCTACTGGGAAACCTGCCCTGGGCCAAGGGTTGTGCAGGTAATGAGGCAGAGGAGCACTGGAGTCCTGCTGGAAGTCCCCTATCTGGGAGGGAAGCTGAGGGATGCTGAAGGTGGTGTGGACACCAGAGAAGTTTAGGTAAGAGTTGGACCCACCTCTTCAGCTGGAGAAACCACCAGGGCCAAGCTGTGTGGTCATTGCACCAGGGCTTTGGCACCCCCAGGTGCACCACGCTGTCCAAGCAGATGCCATCCTGCCACCTTGGTCTTCAGCTTCTTTTATCCTTGCCAGGTCCTTGTACACTCCCTTACATTCCTGCAAAAGGCACAGCTTAAAAGCAGGTGTGCCACACAGATGCTCCGGCGTTTCCAGACGGATGGCTGCTCTCTCACTTCGGGTCCTTCCCGGGATGGGAGAGCTGGGACCAGCTGGGAGAGAGGGGACAGGCAGGCTGAGCTGTCACCCAGAGACACACCAATCTCCCTCCTGCCCACAACTTTGGAGCTCTGCCCTGCTCCTGGTGTGCTGCCTTCGGAATTTATCTGATTCCTCCAGTTTATCTCACAAAACAGGCAGAAAAGTATTTATATTGTCTTCTCTGGGTTGCCTTCCTTATTTCATTCTTTTCCTTTACGTGTACATTAAAGGACCCCAACCAAGCCTCAGTAGTAGGCTGTTGTACATCCAAGACAGAAACAGAAAATATATCCTTCAGGAGAGGACTCGATCTGTTTGCCCAGCATTTTTTAATTTTGACTTGAAAGATGCGTTTGAGACTTCAGATTTTGGGGGTGGTTTTACATTTTAGGATTTCATGTTTCAGACATGCTTCTTCTTGAAATAGATACATGGTTTATGAAATAAAATATGAAGCACTGTAACTTCAGAAATATGACCTAGATACTGCATACGGAATTAATTTTAGGCATAGTTAATGGCTTTCTTTATACAGAAAAGCCCCATTTTGGCCAGTATCAGATGTGGAACTGGGGAACTCCAGAAACGAAGGCAGGTGTAGCCACAAGCCACAGACCAGCACAATACAGCAGTTGGAGGATGTATGGCCTCAGGTGTCTCATGTCCTCTACATGGCAAATCCCAGGCAAACCCCATATATATGTTAGGGGTCACACATATATACGTGTATTGACCAGCACATACTGACTGGAAAGAGTATAGCAGATACTGGTAACAGAATTACTTCATCTGGATGTAACCTGTGCATTTAATTACGTGTAGGAATTTAAGCTATCTTTCCTTGGGGCCAGACTAAAATGTGATTTCCCTGATAGGTCACTTTTAGACAACATTCAACCTAACTTCTCTTGCGCCTGCCACAGCCCAAGGGAGAGCAGCCACCCTGTCGAGGTGAGTGTAGGGATGCTGTGCCAGCGGCTGAGGGATGCTGGGCTAAACTGAGCTGCAGCCTATAGTCCTCTGGGGACCGCGTGATGGGAGTGAAGTGTCCATCTCTGCACGTGCTAGGACACGACTTCCAATTTGGGTTAAACCTGCCATCAAGACAATGTTGGCTGCAGCTGAGGACACACTGGGAACCTGGAGCCCTGCAAGGCAGGAGCTGGAAGGACTTTTCCCTGGGCGCTGCTCCCTGGCTTGGTGGGGAGCCCCTGCTCTACCTCACCCTCTCCACCCCAGCTCTTGCCTGCAATGCTGCCCATCTCCATCCCCTCCAGCACCAGGAGGGACAAGCTGGAGGCCTGATGCCGCTCGGCAGAGATGCACAGGGCTCAGCAGTGATGCATCCCCAAGACGAGCTGGTGCACAGCGATGGATTAAACTTGCCTGAGAAATCATTGTTGGAGAGAGATGCTTTTCAGTGCATCCAAATCCTCCCTGAAAACATGGGCTGGGTGGCTGCGGTCCTCTAGAGGGTGCTGCGGGCTCAACGTGCTCACCCGCAAGATGGGTGCCTGCTTTACCGGGCGGCTGCAAGCCCTGACCTGGGGTGCTGGGTCCTGCCGTGCCTGCAGGACTCTACGGCCACAGCTATGCGGGAGGAGGAGGTTGCAGCTACAGTACGTAACCCCATCGGGCTCCCTCCTCCACGGTGCCCTAACCCCCGTGGGAACCTCTCTCAAAGGGATGCAAAACCCCTGGGGTGCACCCCCAAATTTGGTCTTGCTGGCTGCACCAAAGGCAGGCTGCTGCGGGGGCTCGCAGGTCAGCGCCTTCCCCTTTCCCCTGAACATGGTCACATTGAGCCATTTTAAAATGAAATACTACGTATACCTTGCCTGTTTGGGCTTAAATACATTCCCTGCCTAAAATGTTACTCCCAGAAGGCTGTATTAGCTCTCAAATGACTCGCTGCAATATAGATCTCCACTTTGTTTCCTTGCAGACCATATCTGTATGACATCAATTGTACTGGCTAAGAATGCTTACAAACCTATTTCCTGCTGCAGGATGATCACATTATACACAATTACATACTCTAGGAATTTCTCCTGAGATCCAGCTGGGTACAGGCTGGAGTGGCGGAGGAGCCGGAGCGTGTGCGGAATAATGAATCATTCATTCAAACCTCCGCGCTAACTTCAAGCTCTTGGGTTTTGCGAGCATGTGGTGAGCTGCTCTAGCTGCTTATTACCCTAAAAAAAAGCCTGAATCATCTAAATCATTCCAAATTTGGTTTCCACTGTGTCTGTACGCTTTCTGTGTCTTGCCATTTCATTATTATTATTTTTACCATATCAGAAAGGTTTATGCAGAATTTATTCAAAATGTCTCAGCAGAATAAGTCTCCCTGAGCTGAGATGTGCTGTTTCAAACAGAGACTTTCTCAGCAGGAACAAAATCCAGTTGTCCATGTCCACAACATTTCTGTCCTCAGAACAGACTCAGACTAGTATCACTTGTAGCAGCAGCAGCAGCACTATTATGCATTTGCATTGCAGGACTGTGGTGCACCTTTCCAGGATCCTGGGATGCTAAGGGACCTAAAACCACAACATTTCCCTGCCCTGGAAATCTGACAGCCTTATATAGGACAGAGCCAATTGGAAACATGGAGATGCTACTTGTCCTCATGATGGGTAGGGATCTCACGTGCAGGGTTTTTTCTATAAACAAGTAAGCTTATGAATTTCTTTGACCAACTATTGGATCCCTCTAGCAAAAACACGTGTTGTAGTGTCATAGGGAGGACATGGAGATGATGCATGGACATGATGAAACCCCCCCGGTGAGGAGCACAAAGCCCATCAGGCCATGCTGACCGTCCCCGAGCACAGGGTGCTGGCGCAGCCACAGTGCCGGGGCTGCAGCGTGGCATGTTGCAACACCCTGCAAAACTGAACTGCCACCTTCCTCTTCCTCTTCCTCTTCCTCTTCCTCTTCCTGGCTGAGTCATGCCAGAAGCAGCTCTCCTGCTCCGCACCACTCACTCTGGCCTGGTGAAGCAGCCCCCTGCATGGCACTGTGTCAACCGCTTCCCTGAAATCCAGCTATATTTTATTCACTGTTTCATCATTATCTGCCAGCTCAAAACACTGGAGCATATTTGTTAGCTAAAGATTTCCTTTTAGGGAGCTGGCGGCAGATTATCCTGGCTGATTCCAACGATGTGTAATCTAAGCTGTCACCCACATTTCCAATATTTTACTTCTGGTAAGGCTACAGCAAGGCTGGAATGGAGCCAAAGTGCTGGAGAGCCCTCCTCATGCAGGATGAGATGGTCTCTGCGACCTGGGACCTCACAGGTCACATCACCTCCACCCTCAGGTCATCTGAACTTACCTTTAGTTTCTTTAACCCTCTTAAGGATAGTATTCTATCGCTTTCCTAAGGCTACGACTTTCAGTTGTTTATTTCTTTTTAAGTAAGAACTAAAAGTCACGTATAGACGTGTGGTTCCAGGATCTGCAAAAGTGCTGAATATAGTGAGAGTTGGGACAAAAATCAAGCGAGCTGGCCCCATCCCCTTCCCACAGTAACACCCAGACATGCTGCTTGGAAGAACCATCCTTTCTGAATGGGCTTGTGCACTCTCCTTTTGTTCATTATAACTTCTGTTATACTGTGTTCACATTAACTTCTACAAAAAGAAGTTAATATGGGATTTACTGGTACACAGGCTTTTTACCAGTTTTCTGATTTCACCATCTGGGTGTGTTCAGCAGGTGCCCAGCATCTTGTTGATAAAACTGAAGTGGACATTTTCCAATGCCACGTGAGATAACATCATTTTGACCCTATATGCTTCTTTCTGATTAAATGGCTACCGCTTTTGGTGGTTTTGCTGTGTTTAATCTGAACTCGGTATTAGGCTGATGCACTCATTATGTTCCCAAATGGCTTAATCTGCAATGCCAGGACCTGAAACAAAACACAGGCAACACCAGTAAGGGTGAACATGGCTGTTTTGCATGCCTGGAAGAAACTGTTGTCTTACAGTTATCTTACAGGTTTTTTTCATTATTTTTAATGGGTAATTTCAGGTCAGCTGCATCTCAGCTCTTACACTAGCTCAAATTAGAGACAGAAAAGAAAGGCAAAACAAGACTGAAAGAGGGTCTGCTTGTTTCAGGAGTCCAAGTCCTATTTTCCAAAAGCAACCTGGGTTTTTAGCGGCCTAATTGCCATTGACTAGCAGTCAGACTAGCTCTTAATGCTCAGTTTTGCAGAGGAAAAGGCTAATTCCCTATAATAATCCACTAACTAAATAATCCAGAGAAATTTTGCAGAGAGGTCTCTTGCAGAGCTGTCGGCACCTCCCCTCCGTGCATTTTGGTGAGCTGCTGTGGTACAGAGGGGATTTATCCCTCTGGAGATGTCTGCAGCTTGCTGTTGTCTTAAGGCTTGAGGATTTCACTAATGAGTTTTAGCAATGAGTGTCTTTGGTTAGGCCCCACTACTGATGACTGGCTGAAATCAGTGCAAGCACTGCTTGTAGGAGATGAGCTTTAGTATTTAATCCTGTGAGTATTTCTTTCCGACCGACACTCGGCTCCTACTGACATCTCTCCAGGTGGAAAGCTCCAGATGAAGATCTATTTATTCACCCCCATTTGGGATCTGGAGGTGGTAGAGGGGGAGGAGGGCACGTGGGATGGGGAGCGAGGCGAGGGGCAGGGGACAGAGGCAGCAGGGCAGGAGGGGCTGGCGATGGGACCAGAGTGGGCAGCACCAGTGAGCTCACTGCATCTACTGACCACGTGCCAAGCAACCTCCGGACAACGCTGCTCACCAGCGAATCCAGCTCAGTATCTTCAAAATATCTCCACTGCACATCACTTTGGCTTATCATCTCTATCCGGCTTGTCTCACTGCCTCAGCCATGTCTGTGTCCCCTTGTTTACCTCCTGTTGCTGTGACAGCCTGAATCTGTGCCATTAGCTGTCACTCCGCACTTCTTCAGGGCAGACTAGGTCCATTCCTGCCTTCATCAGTCAAGGCACATGTGCAGATTGTTCCCTGTTCATTTTAATGATGTATTAGTTATTTTACGGAAACATCTTGTGACTTTATTTCATGCCATTACTGGGCTGTCATTTATCCCAGGTAAGGGAAATGGCATGTTTTCAGCACTCAGGACTCTTTCTTTTCCACTTATTATTTCCAGTTGAGTGCATAGCATATATGTTTTTAGAAGTCAAGTGGCCTAGAACAGATAGCAAGAAATGAAAAGTTTGGGAAGTATCCTCAGTTTCCCTCAAGTCATTGCTGCACCCTCCTCACCAATCTTTCTTCCATGTCATGTAGCCAGGGACCTCTCTCACTGAGATGCGCCGAACAGAGCCAGGATAGGAGGACATGGAAAGGGGCCAATAGGTGATGTGTGTGGTCTAGTCCCACTGCGGGTTCTAGCTCATCCCACGCAGCAGCAGGACAGACTTCCCACCCCAGTGGCATTGCAGAGCCCATCTCACAGCCCAGCTACGCTCGCCCTCTGCCCGTGCACATGCCCACGGCGGAGGGGGACAACAGGACACAACTCGGTGCAATTAGTTTTGGTCAAGTAGTACCTGGAAGTGGACTGAGACACTGGCTCAATTTTACAGCCCCCTTGATGGGCACCAGGGAGGAGGACATTTACTGTCAGAACAGATTTGATCTCATCCAGTAGACAAGGGCACAAAAATATCTCTTGCCTTTGCCTCTGCCCCAAGCCTTTCAGCTGGCTCCTCAGCAGAGGCCGGTTTAGAAAAGCACCAGTAACGGTGCAGTGTATGGACAAACATCGTGTTAATACACCAGTATCAAAGAAGTGGTCCTACCTCCAAACTAAACTATAAAACAGAAATTTCAATGATGCATTTTAAACTTGATGTGACTTCTCAAAATGTTTTCTGTGAACAGAGCAATGAGAGAAGCTCCTGGTAGAGTTGGTGTCTCAGCTCTCCAGAGCCTTGCACTGGACATGGCTGGAGCACCGCTTTGACAGTGTCAGACAGTAGTGATGGACAAAGAAGTCACTCTCCGGTGGCCATCATCTGTGGTGTGTCTCTTCCCACTCATCACTGCATGCTTTCAAGGGCCTGATCTTGTAACCATTGAGGGGGCAAAGTTCTCGGTAACCTCAGTTCAGGCTACAGTACTGCTGGTGCCAGGAGCCACAAACTGAGAATCACAAACTTCTGAAACCCCAAGAGTAATTAAACATATAACATCGCTTTTAAAAGTCTCTCTAATACGCTGGCTGCTTTGAGCCTGTAGGGGCCAGAATTTCAAAGGAAATTTTCCAGTTCATCCTTCCCACACCAGCACTGGTGCACAGGGGAATTTGGGCTCGGTCACGTCTTTGTCATTTGGGGTTGATCTACCTTTCTTGCCAAGGTTTTTCTGACTGTCCTATTTAGTTCTCAGCTGATGGCTTCCTTGTTGTAACCTACTTGTGAGAGCCCAGACTGCAGGCTCAGGTGTGGGCAGGGTTTCCCCCGGCTCCAAGGACCGGCCCACTCTTTTCTGTTCTCTTAACTGAAGATGGAGTCATTCCACTGAACATGCAGCACGCCTTTCATAGAAATTTTCAAAACCACCTAGTTTCCTGCCTGGTGTTTTGGCAGTTTCTCAGAAATCACGTGTTAACACTAAAATCATCAACTTGTTTAAATATACCCATTTTCTTTCGTTCTATATATCCCTGAGCTGAACCAAGTGTTGACCATGCTTTTCCCATCCTGGATGTCACTTTGTTTCCAGGTCTCTGTTGACCAGTGAGATTCTGCACAGCTAGGTGAACCCTTCTCCCTTCTTTATGGGTTTGGCTCCTAGTACTACCTGACACTTGTATTTCAAGGACTTTTTCCCTGCTATAATTACTCAGAGTCCTGCTTGTCTGTCTTTGTGGCTTTCTGGAGGTATTTCTTGGTGGCATGGTGTAATCTTCACGGCCCTCGAGGGGTTAGCCATCCGTTCGTGCTACGTTTGCAGTTGCATTAACAGCATTAGTCATTAGGCTAAATGGCAGTGGTGAGGACATGGCCATATTGGCTAGGGCTCTTGTCTGGCTCTTCACCTTTTCGGAGACTTTTCCATCTGTAGGTGACATTAACGACTTTAGCTGGGATTTGTAGGAGTGAAGGCTGTTCCATATCGCAGGCTGAAAAATGCCTTCTGAGGGTCACAAAAACTGATGTTGAAGGAAGTCTGCTGTTTCTGCATCGTTTTCTGATATGATCTGTAAATCAGAGTATCTAAACTCTACAGTATCTCCTGGGCCTGAAGTCAGCCTGCATCCACATCCTTGCCATGCAGCAGCATGCTGCAGAAGACCTTCCATACATAAAGTGCAGACCCAAGCAGCTCCTTCCTGAGATGGTGAAGTGATATTTTTGGGTGCTCTGATGATGATTTTGTCTTTCAGCAAGTCAGAAAGTTCCATGCTTTTGAAATTCTCCATCCATTTCATCTGAGTGCAGCATATCTTGCCTTCAGTGAACATTTGGGTTAGCTTTTTTAAGCTTTTCCCTATTATGACAGGATCTAGAAACCCCTTTTTTTTTTAAACCATTTTCATCTAATTCCAGGAGGAGTGCTTTCATAGACTGCCACATCTCCTTGAAGGCATGAGGAAGTAAACACCTCTGAGCGAAGCCTCCACAGAAAGGCAACTGCAGTTGGCTCAAACCCTGTCTTCCTACTCAGACACTAACACTTTAAGCACTACTCAGATGAGTACTTTAAGTTGCTTTAAGTACCTCCAGTTGTTTTCTGACTCGCTTCTGCTTTGGTCATTGACTATGAGTGGGAAGCCTGAAATATCAGACTTAGAAAGTCTGTTCTCTGGTTTAACCTTTCTTCTTTTTTTGCATATAAAAGACTTTTGCCTTTTGCAGGGCAAAATGATAAGTATTCAACATGCTTCCAAAAAGGCAGAAGCATCATGCCTTTGTGGCTCTACCTTCTTTGCAGAACAACACATCTCACAAGCCATGGTGAAGACACTGATCACTAAAAATAAATGAAAATCTGGAAAAATATATATGCCAAGGAGGTTTTGGGCCTGGATTGCCTCCAGTCTCACAGGTCTCTGAACACCCTGTATGTCTGGCCGCTGCCGAAGCCCTGTCGGACCTTTGTTGTCAGTACCTTTGCTAACTGCAATGCGCGGTTCCGGTTTTGTAACCCCTTTCCCGAGGAGAGATGTAGAACCCTACCCACACCTCAGGACAGATTATCATTTTAAAAAGAACAACCTCACTGTTCCTGAAATGTGTCTTAATTAACTCTCAGCAATTTGCATTTGACAAAAGACAGAGCCAGTTTCTCTTGTTCTACTGATCTATGCTTAATGCCAGATGGGGGTGGCTTCAGGTCAGGTGTTTCCCAGGCCTGCGGCTGCCTTTGGTCTGCAAGACAAGCCAAGAAAGAAGAGGAAAAGAGAAAGTCTAAATACTGCTTGACTTAGGGTAGCTCAGCTCCAGACTGATCAGCATAAAAAACATATTGGGATGCTAAATAATTTTGATAAAAGGCACTTGAAAAAAGGAGCAGATGTTCCGGCCCACGGACAGGGTTGCAAAGCAGGTATTTATGGGCAGAGGTCCCCAGAGGACTTTCCTGCTGTGGCAGGTGGGTTCTGGAGAACGTCTCTGATCCAGCAGCTCCCACATTCTGGACCTTACGCATACTGATGTTATCCTTGAGATCTCGGCAAAGAAAGGAGAATTTAGTATTCCTCTGTGGGACTGTGGGAACATGGTTTGCTGGGGGCAAGGCTGCATTAGGTTTTCTGTAAGCAGTGCAAAAATGGGATTTTGATTGGTTTCTAAACAGTCACAATTGGCACATTTTAAATTACTATAAAAGACTTGACACCCTCCTGAAGGAGCAGGGCTGCCCTTTGATGGTTTTTTTTTTTCTTTGCAGAAGAAGCACAAAGGCAAGAGATTAATTGACAAAACAAAGTCCTACATCGCTAGTGTGGCATGTTCCCAAATAGCGACATGGAAATGTGTTGCCCAAATCAACAACACATTAGGCCTCCGATGCTATAGCCAGGCTGATGGGAGACCAACAAACACATCAATGCCTGCTTGCATCTGCTGGGGAGGCACACGCATTATTATGTACAATTCTGCTTTACCTAAAAATTGCAACTTTACAATTAAATTTTAGTATTCTCATAAATAATACAGTAGCGCTTCAAAGGGTGCGGGTGCTTGCTACCCTGGAAAAGCCTCCTTTAACTCATGCAAGGCAGATAGCCAATCTGATCTACATAAACCAGGGAAGGGCACAGCAAGCAGTCCTGCTTCTTTTAGCACCTTGCTGGCCTTGCTGGGGAGTGCTTCTAGGCTGTTGTCCCCTTGGTGACTTTGGCCCATGGTGACAGCCCTCAAAAGAAGGCAAATGCAACTGCAGTGGAAGGAGCATAAAGGCAACACAGTGCTGGCCCTTGGTGCCAAATATTTTGGGGAAAAACAGCAGCTTGGAGGGGTGCTGTGGGCGAGTTAAGCTCCTGGAAGTGTACCATCTACCGTCTCTTTCTCTGCAGTGCCCCAGGACTGCTATTTAAATGCACCATGCTGTTCCCTGGGTATGAATCTGCGGAGGTAGGGTTTTTTTTCAAAGAGCCCTTGCTGATTTTCCATTTACTCCCCCATTGCAGTGATTACAGGGGTTTGTAGTTGAACAATGCTTAAGTGAGGGAGCGATTAACTATTTGGGGGGGGGGGGTTGTATATAGCTATAGGAAAAATCCTGGCAGCAAGGTTCACACACATAGTCCCGCTCAGCTCCAAGGATGCAATGGAAAAACACTTCTCTCCCTTGAGAGGAGTCCGTATCAGCAGAAGGACGAGAAATCAGAAAGTGATAATGAATCAGTTAAAGTGCATTTGAGAAGATCAATAGATGCAGGTTAGGACACATGTAGCCATTCATTTCTGAGTGTCTTTTAACACAGCTGCATGTTATCATGTTAGCTTAAAACCCAATTATTATGCATTTAATAGAGTATTAATTTTTCAGCATCCTCCATGCAATTTGGGCAGAGTCCTTTAACTGCTGCATTACATGGGCAAACACTGGGGTAAACCAGCCTGGATGTAGGGAACCAGAAAAATTACACTGACGCCAACCATGGGGCCAAGCAGTCACAGAATTATTGGGAACAAGTGACCCACATGTGCTGGCAGAATAAATCATGCGACAGGGCCCAAAATAGGGCCCAAACGTGCTTTCTTGTTTGCTTTGTTCCTTTTCTCGCTAATCTTTTGGAGAATGATTCAAAGCCCAGGGCACCTGAAGCTCTTGCTAATCAGACAAGGCCTTATGTATCATTTAGATTTACTCATTCTATGTATAACCCCTCATGATATAATTAACAGTGGTGGCACTGTTAGATAATTAAATTTAGTTTTATGCAGAGGTCAAATGACCTGGATGGTTTATACGTGAGCCGATGCCCTTCAATGAATAAATCAAAAATACTGACCCTGACATTAGGCCCCCACTACCAACAGCCGAGCTTCGGTTCATTAAGGTGCTCGTTGCTCACCGGGGCTGACCAAGGCTGGGACTGCCACTCTGTAGGAAAAAATGACATTTTCATGTTTATTCCCTTTCCAAATGGGGATGAAATGGCAAAAAACAATGACTTGCCACAAAACGGTCCTAGCTTCTGCAGCAGTAGAAATGCCAGGTATGGAGCTGATGAGAGAGGCGGGGAGCTGAGCTAGGAGGGGTTGTGCTCTTCTTCCATGGCTCTTGCTTCATGAAGGATGGGATGTGGCAGCTTACTGCCTTTGTTTGGCTCAGCAGTGCCCTGCCCATGCTGCGGCTCACGTATAGCCATGCCAGTGCTGCGACGCAGCCAGGCTGGCTGGAGCACAGGGCACCCTGTGGTGAGAGGGACCATGGTGAGACACAACAAGGTCCAGCCACCATTCCCAGGGGGGTACCACCAGGTGGAAACACAATTTCACGCTGAACTGACTCACAGCAAAATATTTTGGGCCGATTCAACTAGTACTCTGTTTCGGGTCATAGTGACTCCAACTGCAAGATTTTGTTTAGATGCTCCTGGCAGAAAAACAGTATACAGGGAGACACAAATATACACCTCCTTGTAAAAAAAAAAAAGTAACATCTTGGAAACTTCATTTTCTACAGAAAAAGCCTCCTGTAGAAAATGACTGCCCAGCTCTAGCTGTGGATGTCCTCCTGCAGCCTGGTCGGGCACCGGTGCAGCCTGCACAGCAGCCCCAGCATCTCGAGTGGTCACCATGCACACGCCTCCATGCTGAGACCGCTCCTTTCCCCCATGCAGCCTGGAAACGACAGCCCTCACTGGGATTTTCCTTTCACCTCCCGCTATCACTTTATGCATTTCTTATGTCAGTGATAAGAGAAGGGTCCTCTACATTTTTGCCTTCTTGATAGACAGGGGATAGATCATAATTAAATCACAGTTTAGCTTGGGACTTTGCATTCATGCTGAGGAGCAGGGCAATCCGTCTATTTGCAGGACTGGGCATGTATTATTTATTTTTTAAAATCCTTATGTGTTTCACAAATAACCCCATGTATTCTTGGATGGCAAGCACATTAGAGCAAGCCAGCGTCCTATCTCATTCTGTTTGTTCTTCCCTTCTCTCCCTGAGAACAACGAAAGCAGGAGGAAGTCTCGCATTGGTTTGTTACTAGTTTCCAGGCAGTTTTGCTTCCAGCTTCACAACTATGAGCAAAACATTGCAATACCTAGGTTTGAACAGACACAGAAAACATCTGGTTTAAAAAAACACCCCAGCACCACTAAAGATTCAGGAGGGTGCTCAGAGGCAATGAGACGGTCCCTGGTGTTTATTTTATTGAGTTTAGCATTTTGATCAAATTTCGAGGACCAATGACTATGCAAGATATCGAGAAGTGATGATTTGTGACTTGGAAAAAGAGGATAAATCCAGGCAGGCTGCCATCGCTGCGGGCGCTGTGCAGCCCTGTGCACCTCACCCACGGAAGGCGACTTCCGCTACCTGCCACTTCAGCAGTTCATTAAAAAAAAAAAAATCACATTCTGCTGCGCCCTCGCAGCCCTGCAAGCCAAAACGCCGGCGCTGCCGCTCCCGTCCCCAGCCCCTATCAGACCTGCTGCTATCAGGACCAATAACGCTAATAAGCCATTGATGCAGTCCCTCCGCTGCGGGCTATCCAGCGAGCAGAGGGCGGAGGCACTGGCGGCCCCGACTTCTGCAACCGCCTCGGCAGATCCTGTTGCTCCTGGGGAGATTTCCACAGCTCCTTCTGGCCTTTCGTCCGCCTGTCCCTCCCAGCCCAGCCCGGAGAGGCTGCACCTCCGGCACCAGCTGCAGCACGCAGCCTCCCCACGACCGCACGATTGTTTGTAATACAATTTTTTTTTTTTTTGGAAGCACATCTCCAACCAGAAAGCGTAAGAAAATCCCATCCGCCTGCCAATTGACTCATGTGTAGGGTTTCCGCTTCCCAGATCTGCATATTGTAAGCTCCTGACACAAGTTGATGTTGTAAGTACAGCTTCCATACGGTTCTCTCAAAGGCAACAGATTTTTTTATACATATATATTTATATATGGCACCTGGTTTGGCAGAAACCACATCCGAAAAAGGGAAGTAAGTAAAACAGTAAAAGCTGAATCTACCTAGCTATTGCTGGCTTTGGAGGGGTTTTGGCCAATTCCAAAGACAGCATAAATCTCTTACTCTTACTCAGGAATGACATAGGAGTCGATAGGGCTAGGATGGCTCCCGAGTGCAGAGGGAAGAGGTCACAAAACCAGATCTGACATCTGGATCCAGCTGGACAAGGGCCATTTCTTGACCTGAGCATCCCGAGGTGCATAAAGCAGATGGCTGGCCGCTCCTTTGGCACCAAGCGAGACCAGGCCCTAGCGCTTCCTGACACTCCAGCCTGGAAGAATTTGGGTTCAGCACCTGAAATTTGGCAACTTTTGCCACCAGACTTGGCAGGCACAACTGCTCTGGTACTGGGGTAGGGATCCAGGGAGCCTGGATTTTTCTGCCCACTATCTGTCACGGGGGTCTTTGTGCTAAATAAACCCGTTTGTGGGGCTTTGCGATGAGGCGCACCAGGGCTGGGAGCCCGCGGGACACGCAGGTGTTGTCCTCGGCGCACGACACCTCGGGCCGAATCAGCGCGTCCTTCCGGAGGGTCCCGGTGCCACGAGCAAGCGGCACGCGCTGCCGAGGCTCTTCCCCAGCCCCGAGCCCCGTCGCTCCCCGTCCCCCCCGGCTGGCTGGGGACCGTCGCG
>NW_008795378.1:2171632-2171947 GCF_000699145.1 Aptenodytes forsteri | reverse complement strand
GGGAGGGGCGCGGGTGTGCGCGGTGGGGTGCGGGCTCTGTGTGTGTGTGCATGCGTGTGTGCGCGCGGATGTATGTGTATGTGCGCCTGCACGTATGTAAATACCGATATATAAACGTGTGCATGTGCATGCATATAGCCGTGTGTACGTGCATAGGTCTGTACAAACACCCATGTATGGACGCGTGTACGCAGGTGTGTGTACGCACACATGCACATAGGAGCGTGTGTACGCGGGTGCGTACGGCCGGGTGGGTGTGCGGCTGCGGCTGCCCGGCCCCTCCGGCGGGGGCCGCCGGGCATCGGCTGTGGGCGG
>NW_008795378.1:2135071-2151176 GCF_000699145.1 Aptenodytes forsteri | reverse complement strand
GCGCCGGGGGGGGCGCGGGGACGGCCCCCTGCGGCCGGCGCTTGGGGTGGGGGCACCCCGGAGCCCCCCGTTTGGCGGCAGGGCTGGGTAGTGCCTGCGCTCCGCTCATACACCGTGCAGCACGCATGCACACACGGACACACGGACAGGGATCGTGGAGCCGGACATCTCCGGGATGCGGGAGCGGGGCTCCCCAGACCCAGCTTTTCCACACCGGCACGGACCCCGCAGCCTTTCCATCCGTCTCCCGCTGTGCACCTTCGCTCTGTCTCCTCCTCACCTCCCCTTGAAAATGAAGCTTGTCATGTACCCTTGAAATGTCGGGCTCGTCAGACGTGTCAGCCTCTGTGTGGGCTGTGGCCTGATGTCCCCCCCCGGTCTATTTTTCCTATAACTTTTTTCCTTTTACCCCTTTCTTCTTCATCCTTTTGGTCGTAAGAACAGCTAGTTGGTATAGAGCATGGGGAGTCATTTAGAGGAGCGTTTATTCAGGGGGCAACAGCAAGGCTGCTTCTCTCAACCTGCTGGCATAGATAAATAAATAAAATTAAGCAGAATCCGCTGAAGACTTGCACAAGTGTATTTTTAGAAATATTATTTGCTTCAGTGACAAAAAAAAAAAAAAGTCTATTCACTTGCCCTACTTTCTTCCTGGTGAGTTTCTGGTTGATTAATAGTGTAAATGATTGCTCAGCAATACACAGTGTAGATGAGGTTGGAGCGGGGGCACCATCCAGCTTAAAAACAGACCTGGAGCTCTTGTTTCCCCTCTTAGGTGGAAGGTGCCTTGGGAGAGAGGTTGCTGAAGCTGGTGGAATTATCCAGGAAAGCAGTATCATTTGGCGGGGGAGGGGGTCCTCTCCTTCTCCCCACCCTCTGAAAATCAGATTTTTTTTTTTAACATCTGCGCTAGGAAGTTTATTTGAACTAGGGCACCATTTCTTTTTAAAACCATATCCACACATGCTTAGTTTTTATTCTGTGTTTGTGGCTTTTTAATAGCAATGCGCACCAGATACAGTCAGGGTTTTGTTTTCGCTTTAGGAGGAAATATATATTCCCTCCCTTCCCTGGCAGCGCCTGGTCTGCGAGCAGAGCGGTGCTGGCGTTTCAGGGTAACTGGAGACAAGGGGACCTGAAACCCCAACCGATGGTGGGGTGGGAGTGCAAAACCGTGTCCCCCTGCCCAGTGGTGGCTGCTCCGGCAGGACCCCGGGGACTGCAGCGGGGCTGCTCACTTCCCACTGCCTGCCTGCGGGCAGCATGGTGCTCCTGCCACTTGGACCTCTGCCCCCTCTCAAGGGGGGACACCTGCTATGGCGCTTTCCTGTAAATGACGAGAGATGTGTTGGTTTGTAAGTGAGACAAGAATAGGAGCTTAGTTTGCCAAGGAATAGATCTTCTTCTGAACTAAGCTCTTTTAGCACTTAGAATAATTGTTAAAGGTCATAAATTCAGCAGATAGGGCAAGAAGCATGAATCATTCCACGGAGTCTGAATCAGAAATCAATAGTAAATTTGCTGCCTGAGCACAAAACATGGCAGGGAGGAGTAATTCCCCAAGCCTTGCAAAATTTCATTTATTATAAAAGAAGTGTCACGTTGCTGCGGGTTTGTAGATGAGTCTGGATGGAGGAGACGTTACTCTTGTGCCTATGTGTTTGAAGGGGTGAGGGATGGCTGTGTGAAATGCTGGGAGCAGGTAGTGACTCAAAATCTCTCAGAGGGGATGATTTGTTCCCAGCAGTGGGGAAAGGAAATGCTTGGGCCGCTTATCTCCAAGTTTGAGTCACCGAAATGTTCCAGGAGGCTGGGTTTTATGAACAACAAGCAAATGCATTTATAAAGGTGGACCTTTGACTGCCGGTTCGCCCTGTCCTTTGCTTTGGCTTCCCTACTTCAGTCACAAGGGAAGAAGGTGGATTCGCAGGACAAGAGCGTGCTGTTGAAGGCTGAGCACGACTTGCCACAAGCAGAACCCTGCACACCGTTGTGTGTGCACCGTGCTCATTGCCATAGTACCCAAGTTCATTTCAGCTTTGGCTCTGCCCGCTAGCTTACGGGGTAGGATTTGTAGAGCTGGGCTGAAAGGTAACATAGGAGGTAGCAGGCGCTTCTGTTTTTGCTGTGCTAGAGTTTATCTTGGCCACACAGTTGAGCTCCACCGCAGCAGTGCATCTGCTTGATGTGCTGGCGGCTGGGCCAGGAACAAAGCACTGAATTCTGATTAAAATGCACGGCCTGGTGCATCAAGTAAGCACACTTCGGGCTCTCTCCTGCCTTCTTTGCGACATATTTCTATCCATTATTGTGCACCGTGCTCATTGCCATGGTACCCAACTGTCCCTGTGTTGGTGCAGGGTGAAGCCTTCAACATCAGAAGGATTCTTAAAATAGAGATCTTCTGGTGGTGGTGCTGGTAATGAGTATTGTTAATGTTGCAGAAAACTGTAATTTAAAATGATGAGGCCATTGAACAGGTAGTGCTGCATATTATACTGACAAGGGGATAAGATAAACTACATTATAATGTTCTTTTGTACGGGCAAGGAGATATTTTTGCTAGTCCACTCAGCATGTTTAATAGCCAAATGACCTGGCAGTGCTATTAGCAGAATAATGATTAACATGGGGATTTGCACAGGCTGTTGACAGGCGTGTTTGAGAAGCAGATTTTTGCAATAAAATGTGAATGAGTGTGAGGAGGGATGCAGTGGGCCATGCTCTCTGGTGGTAAATGCACAGCTGATCCCAATAGGAGAGCAAGCAGAAAGATGGGGCTGGGTTTTGGGGTTTTTTCCACCCTTTTTTTTTTTTGTCTCAGCAAATGCAAGAGCCTGTTATCTCTTGCTGAAGGCAGTGGCCTTGATCCTTCTAAAATATTCAGGTCAATAGTAAGCACTCTATTAGTAACACTTTTCCTCTGCTGCATCCATCTGCGGGGACGGGCCTTCAGCTGATGTACTGGTGATGGCAGTGGGCTCTTCTGCAGTAGCTGCCACAGCTGGATGCATTTGGGACACTTTGCAAGGTGCGTGGGAGGTGATAAAAGCTCTCTGGGAGGAAAACCTTTCTCAGGGAGCTGATAACCCCCAGGGTAGGACCGACTTGGGGCAAGCAACCCCCCCTGCTCTCAGCTGTTCCTTGTCTGCTTGGTGAGGGGCTTGCTCTGGGCTTGGGTCCCAGCTGAAGGCTGGGGGCTTGCAAGGTTCACCTGGGTTGTATGGCTTGGCTAAGGATTTGCTGCAAAGCTGGGAATTTAAAAAGAGCCTTTTTGGGGAAGGAGTAATTGTTTTCTTCATGTACCTGGACGTTGCTTTTGTTTTGAACTCATTAAAAAAAAACCTGAACTTTTGTTACTTACTTTAGTAAAGTGCTGACTGTGCACTCTCTGGAAACTGGATCCTAAAATCGTTAGTTGTTTTGGAAACGCCTGGCCTTTAATGCTCAGGCTTGGAGAGGAGACAGCACAGAATTAAGGAGCCGGTGGGTATTAGCTGTTGCTGGGAAGAATTGGATGAAACCCAAAAATTCCACTACTCTTCCTTTAGCTTTGCTTTGTATAGAAGTGAAGTTTCAGTGGCCATTTGTTTGCATTAGTTGATCATTGTCAATGAAGATAAAAGTTAAGTTAAAAAAAGAAGTTAAAAAATGCACAAAACCCAAACAAACATACTGGCATTGTCCTGTTTCCAGAACTTCATAAATTTATGGCATATTTCAGCATCATTAAAGATTTAGGAGAAGTTCTAATGGGGGATCAGCACTGCAAGCCACCACTCAGGAGCATTATCCTGGCAGCATTATGTTAGGTTTCTTCTTCCAGCACCTTTTAAAAAACTGTGTAGCTCGACAGAATTTGGGCAGCTTTTGCAAAGGTCACCTTCTTCCTAAATAGAAAGAGGAACAAATTCGACTAGAGATGACTTCTGGAGATTAAAAAAAGACATGAAAAGCTTATTTATTTGTGCTGTGTTTTACATAATATGCTACCATGCAAAATTTGGGACATCTCTTCAACAAATGTATATATAGCCACAGTTCCTGAGGATGGACGCTCTTGGGGGTCTTCCATCAGGGACTTCATCTGTCCTCTTCCATTGTGATTCAGTGCATGTGTAAGCTATGGACCATGACTGTGTCCATGTACTTCATATATTTTTGAGCCTTTTTTTTTTTTTAACCGTAAAACCTTGGCAGCACAATATTGGTCTCTGAATCATCCCAAAGGGATGACAATATCAAACTCTAAGCCTTTTTTCTGCATCTCGCTTCCATTCCTTGAGCCAGGACTGGTGATAGTGGTGCAAACATTTATCTTCTACACATGCATGCATATTCTTGTGTGTGTGTGCTCATTAAAAGTTACAACAGAAACAAGGCTGTCTTCTGTCTAATCCTTTTGCATGGTTGATTCCCCCCCCCCCCCCCCCCCCCACCCTCCACAAGCGTTCCTGGATTCCTCTTCGGTGCTAAGCTCTCACATAGCAGTACCCATGAGTAATATTTTGTATTACCTCCAGTTGGCTAAGAGATTCTGTCCCATGCTGGTGCAATTTATTGGCCTCTATTATTCATGTTTTTGTCACCTCTTGTCTAGACTAAAACAATGCAATACTCCTGGGTGTAGCCACCTTTTGGAGTTGTGCAGCCCAGATGCTGCTCTTCTGCAGTTCTCCATGTGTCCTTCAGCACTGGTGCTGTGGTTACTCTTCCTCATCTTTGGAGATCTTCCACAACACAAAAGTATATGGTGTTTTCAAAGGCATGGAGAGTCTCTATGTTCTCACTAGTGTTCCTGTGCTGGTCAGCCGTAAAAATTAATAATTTGGAGTGAACTTACAGCAAAACATGTGCTTGAGCAGGTTTAAGTTTGAGCACAAGCATTTTGTTGAATCGAGTTTGAAGCAAGAAAGAGTATTTGGTTGGTGTGCATATTTAAAATAAAGTGTCTTATTTTTAATCCATGCAAGAAGGAGTAGTTAGAGGAGGCTTTTATCCTTGCTACGTGAAGCTAGTTTTTATCTGCCAGTCTCTAGTAGATGTAGTGGTACAGTTTGTATGGGGTGAGGGGGGAAACGGTTTCCATTTGATCTGTATGTAAATCTCCAGGAGTGAATCACCTGGCTAAGGAAGAGGTGTCCTTGGAAGTCATCATTCACGTGGGGCCAGGTCATACCAAAGCTGCTGTCACCTCCTGGGCTTGGGCTCCAAGCTGCTCTCTGCAAACCCTTGCCCGACTCCATCTAATTCACCCCCAGTCATTTTGCAAGGGTAATTATAGACATCAGCGTGAGTTCTCTGCTTCCGACCTGCAGGACGGAGTATTGATCCCTGTCTCATTTCTTCATGCCTTAAATATAAATGGAGAGAATCCTGTTAGATTTCCCATGCTTCCCCCAGTAAAAAGCTATCAACAGGCAAAAGGGTGCATGGTGTGGACGAACAGCATCAGTAAAAGCTGTTGTGTCTTGGGGTGGGGAGGATGGTGTTGAGGGTTCAGGACCTACCTCCTGAAGGCAGCTTCTCACCCAGGGGTACCCGGGGAGGATACATGCAGTTTCCCCTCTTGCTGCCAGCTGCAGAAGAGACCAGGAGCATTGCGGAGAGAAGCACAGACCCACGGTAGAGCTGTGCTGGGAGTTGGCACTGTTCCTTCTCCCAAGGCTTTGGCTGACTCTTGCTCCCCACCGGCAGTGGTTTCGGCCCCGGCTGCTCTGCAGGTGCCCTGCTCACCCACGGCAAGTGTAGAGCCTCCATCACATGAGGTTTCTGTTTGCTGATGCTCAGGTATCTTCTCTACCTTTCACGCAGCCATTAAAGCAGGCTGCAGGTTGAAAACCACTAGCCTAAGTCATTGATAGCTCCATTAAATGAGGGGTTGTATTTCGCACTTATAAAGCCAGTAGCTTTGATTTTTCTTCCCCCCCGACCCCCTCCTCCTGTCCCCTTTTGTCACTTTGAACCGTGGCTGCACATTGAAACCGACGGGCTGTGTGCTCTGGGCTCAGGAAAACAATTTATGTAAGCGAGGTTTGATGTTCTCAATGTAAATCGCTTATGATTTCTAAAGGAGGATTGTCTAACCAACACAGTCCTTGGGAAGCAGAGACTCCCCCTCTCTCCGTGTTCCCCCTCCATGGTGGTTTCAAGATGAGCCCTGTGAGGGGCCGAGCATCCCCTTCCCGCAGAGGGATGAGGATGCTCAGCATGTAGCGCCCCAGCCCTGGGGTGCTCCTGCAATGGCTCGTTAGTGAAAGGAGAGGAAAAGCCACCAAGGTTGGAAAACACCGATAAGAAGTTTAGTCGGAACTCAGTTATATCTCTCTGCACGCCTGATTTTATTTTGTAATGGCAAATCAGAAAACCTTCCTCCCCTTTGATCGAGAATGTTGCTTTTCTATGTTCAATTTCTGCAGTGCTTGCCAGAAGTTCAAGGTTGGTTGTTGGTAGTAAATGATGGATGATTGTAATCAGGTGGGCAGCACTGGAGTATCCAGATGAGTCTTGCGTAGCTGAGAGCTGGCATTTCCTCCTTCCACACTAGGTGAGCAAACAGTGTGTACTGCCCCGTGCTCAGCTGCCGAGTTACCCCGAGCGCAGCAGAAGGTATGCACTTTGCTCTGCTGCAGATAACCAGCTCTCCTCTGCTACAGAAACCCTAGTAGATACTAATGGCTTTGTGCAAACACCACCCTCTTGCCAGTAAGTGAGACCTGGGCGGTTCGCATGGTCCCATCCTTCCTACATACATGCTCAGGCTGAAAACAACCATGGCCTCTGGCAAGTGCAGTAGCTGCCTAGTTTGTGCAGCGGGCTGTGAACAGTGAGTTGCTCTTCTGAGTAAAGCCTTAGCAATCTGAGTTTAACATCCTCTTGGTTTTAAGTGCTGTTGCTGCAGCGGGGGTGGGCAGATGTGTTTCTGTTCACGTGAGTGCACGTGTGGTTTCCAGCTTCAGAGTACATGAAACCTTTTGTTACAGTTTTTGCTTGCTTCCTCCAGCAATGGTATTTCAGAGTGCAAAACGAAATAAATTGTTTAGCTTTCCTGAAAGCAACACTTCTGAGAAGCCAAGGATATTGCATAGGTTGTGTATTCCTTTATAGACTAACAATGAATCAAAAATTTAATTTAGGTGGCTGACACTTCCCTCCCCCTTTTAAAAATTCTCTTTGCTCCTAATTTTGAAACTCAGCAGGAAAAAGCCTACTGCCAGCTGAGTCATGTGTTTAGTGCATGACAGAAGTGACTGTTTGAGACCATGCCCTTAATCTGCTGGATGGAGACTTTAGGATGCATTGGAGGCGGTAGAGTCTTTGCTGAGGAAGAGATCGCACAGCTTGAATCTAATAAAATGTGTCTAATAACCACTGTAGCATGCTACAGAAATACAAGAGATCAAAGCTTTGGAGGCATTTATTTTCATAATTTGTGGGTCAGATCCTTGCAGGACTAATTGGGTGCTGTTTGATGTCCAGGCAACAATAGAAATCTCCCTGTAAATCGGAATATATTTGCCTCTTCCTTTCTCTTTTGTACATAAGCATAAAAGCTTGGTATGATTTTGAGATAAACTGGCAAAAGTGAAGGTACAGACCTCCTCTGTACCTCACTGCCATCTTTCTTAGCTGTATTAACACTGTGGGCCATATAGCTGATACAGTGACCAAAACAACTGCATTTTCCCAGTAGCTGGTGGTCCTAATGTTGGTGCTCCAGGAGCACTAAGGCTGCTGATTATTGCCTACCGTGCTTCTGCTCCCCAAAGCATGCACCAAGATGAAACCAGAGAATGAGCTTTGATGGTGCAGTTTGTAGGATCTCTCCAGTTGTGGCTCGCTAGTCATGATACCCAGGTGGTATCTCAGCTTTGCAGGTGGTTACCCCTAAAACACAGCAAGTCAGGAATGCTGTGTGCTTTGTGGAGGCACTTAAAGTTTTTATATATATATTTTTTATATCTATAAAATATATATTATATGTATAAAAATAAGCATGGATCTAACTGTTCCCTCTTCAGTGGGGTAGGACGGCATGGTGGACTAGTGTGCCTATGAATGACACAGCCTGTGTCCCTGAACCTGGCATATAGACCTTCAAAACACAGGCCAAAATTTTCCAAGCTACGCACTTACATGGGAGATGCTGAATTAGCCATAGACCTGTTGTCGCACGTGAAACCTGGCTGGAAAAGAAGGGGCACTGCCCTTAAACTTGTGGTTTTTGTGTTGTATCCTCCCACTGAATACTCATGGTAGGTGTTCATGGGGGGCTTCTCTCGTGTGTCTGCAGATGCCACCATTTTTGGAGGAAAGAAAGATGGGTGTGCAAGGAAACTGTGTTCCTGGAGCAAAACCAGAGGCCAAGGCAACAAAATTAAAAGGGCTTTAAATGCATTTTCTGGCTATGCAGACAGGCTGTCTTCACTGCAATAAATCTTCAGCCTTTACGTATTGATTAGCTGCAGTAAATAGTGTGATGACTCTGCTCTTCCTATTGCTATTCTGTGGGGATCGGTGTGTTAGTATGGCTGAAAAGGCTGTAATAGCTAAGTGGGATTCCAGTAGTGAGAGTGGTTTACAAATGCTCTCCAAAGTGAACCTCGCAGCCAGTGTGACTGTGTTTGACTGCTGTAAATATAAACACAGAGTGCTCCACTGTTGACTGGGCTGGTAATGGCCGTGTTTTCTAATGGGCAAAACTGCATTCCCTGTGCCAAGTGCCCTGCAGTGACTGTGCTCTACCTTGGCAGGGATGCTGTCTTCTCCTGGTTCACTGGCTGGGGAGCTGTGATGGGTACATTGTGTGGGGGGTGAGTGAGGGGAGCACGAATGGAGGGGAGAGGCTGGAGTCCTGTTGAAGTGTGGAGCTGCTTGGCTAGGAAATGGAAAAAGGCTGAAAATGCCTCCTTTTCTACCTGTCCCACTCATGGCTTGTAATAGTTTCTTCAATATTCATGTGTCGCTGGGCATAGTTTGAAGTGATTTTGTTTGTTGGGCTTTGCCCCTGCTCTTGGAGGCAATGATGTGGTGTAGCAGCCTGAAGGTGGTTGTGTTTGAGCACTGGGCAAGCCCCGGATCCTTGGAAAATTGTCATGATAAAATATGAATAGAGCAGGAAGGTGGCAGGGACAGCAGCTTGTTGTCCTCATGGAGCAGCAGTGGGAGGAGGGATGGAGAGCTGCTTTAAATATTAGATGCCATAGGTGAAAACCCATCCAACAGACTTCCCATGGGAGTGCCCACGTTTTGTGACAACCTGTAACTACACCATGGTGGAAAAGCTCTTCCAGAGGCAGTTTGGGCCATGAGGTGAAATCCCAGGTTGCTCCAGAGACAGTGGATGGAAAGATAGGATGGAGCAGATGTAAAATTAGCATAACAATATACCTTTAATTCAACTTGAAGGAAGTAATTGAAGACTAGTTGTTGCTTATGATGGTGACCTCTGCCAAGATGACTCATGCTGCAATATAATATGAGTCACTTGTTAATGATGGCCTGTTAAGGAGAAAGTGCCAAATCCCGGTAACTTCTTCATTGTGCGATATAAAAGCCAGGATGAGGAAGGGTGTTCAGGATATTGTTGCCTAAAAATAGCTGATACTTAAGAGTGCCGAAGCACCTTTACTTGGCTCTGGGGGACTCTAGCATGAAAAGGCAAAGGCCCTGAGCAGAAATGCTACTTCTTCTTTGGCCTCGGTTTAAAAGAGCCACACGACACACTTTGTACCTCTCCTCCCCAGCCTTCTGTGTTGACGTGATGTTGCCCCAGGGTGGGGACCCTGATAGCTCTCCTTCCTGCCAGACGGTTCAGCTGGCCGGAGGGCAAGTGCCTGATGGTGGGAGGGAGGGGGGTAGGTGCTAAGTTGTGCAGTGAGCATGGAAAGCCATGGCCATCTTTGCAAAGGCTGCCCGGCAAGGGCTTAGCACAGGGAGGGAGGTCTTGGGGGCAGCCTGGCTGATGGGAGGGCAGGAAGGTAGGAACAAGATCCTCCATGGGAAGGTCCCTGGGGTGCCACTGATGGGGAGCCCTGGGCTGGAGACCTGCAGTTAGGAGCCCGGGGGCTAGGGTAGAGGGAGGTGAAGAACTAACAGTCTGTGGCCATGTCATCCCCTGTAGCGAGGGCTTTGCCAGGCACAATCTCTCCGTGAACTCCTCGCCTCCAATGTCTGCCAAATGGGTGCAGGATGAGAAGTTTTTTATGGCTATAAGGAACCTGTGTTGCTCCTGTAGCAACTGACTTGAGCATTCACTTGTTAATCATCTACTAGCTGTCTTAAATGCTTCCTCGTATTGAACTAGTGTTTTTCCTCAATAAATGAGGTTTTGCAATCCACAGAAGAAAGCGAGAGCCTAGTGTGAAGGTGCTTGTGACCATGGGCGGGAGCTCACCAAGAAACGATAGGTGGACTAACTCCTGGGCTCAGCCTGGGGGTCGGTGCCCCAGGCATGCTCTTCTGTGCCATTTCACATAGCAGAGGGGTAAGAGGAAGGTACGGCAGAGGAGCACCTTCCTCCTGGGAAAGGGTTTTTAACTTGTCAAAAGCCTGATGATTTTGTCTGCAGTCATGAAATCCTGTGAAGTCCTGACACCAGAAGTTAACTTGAGAGGGGAGCGTTTTTTTCCTAGATCTGATAATTATAGAGAAGTGTGGAAAAAAGGCCTTCCTAAAAGATCGTAATCCAAAGGGCAATAGAAGACTCCAAGTAGTTCATTGAAAATTCAGAAGAAAAAATGGCAATAAATATGTGAGGCCTTGCCTTCTTTCTTCCCTGAGTGATGCACCACAACAGCTGGAGATCCCCGGGCTGCTTCTGCCACGCTTTCATTTTCCGGGTGAGAAGCTGTCTACCTCCACTGTCCCGCACTGCTGCCACCTGCTTCAAGGTGTATCTTGCTGTCTGGACCTTGCCTGTTTGCAGTCCAGACCGGACTACCAGATCCTGCTGCCTTACACAGCACCAGTGTGGTCATCAAGGAGATAGGAGCGTGGTGGTGAAGGGCTGTGGAGGGAGGTTGAGGCTTGAGGAGATGAGAAGGGGTGGACCTGAAGGAGAAGAGTTTTGCACCCAGATGTTGCTGTTAAGGCAATCTGAAGCAACCAAAGGACATTGAATGTACGAGTGGTTGCATTGCAGAAAACTGATATGTAGTACCTTAGGAATAGATCTCTCTGAGGGATGGAGGAACATCTCTTCCTGAAAAGAAACTGCCAGCGCAGTGGGACCCAAATCTCCTACACATCTTCGTTTTGTCTTGCTCCTTTGATAATTGTCATCCTCTTCTTTAGCAAGTTCCCACCATTAGTGTAGTGGTCCTGCTGCTGTGGCAGCTCTCGTGAGCTCTCATCATGCCTCTCTTGCCATCCTTGTCAGCTTCAGCACCAGAGGGGACCCACAATAGGGAGGGGTTTTGCTCTTTGGTAGAGCAAACCAGTGCTGTTGGTTTTCACTGAGCAGCTGGATCCTGGGTGTCAGCTCCTCCTGGGGTGATCTCCACACTGGCCCTTAGACCTGGGGGTGCCCCGAGAGGACCATAGTTTCTTTGCCATGAGTGGAGTTGGGGTTGCTGTGTTGGGGTAGAGCACTACAGGCTGAAAGATGGCTGAGCTGCCTCTCCATCACGTCTTACATGTGTTCAGGCCTGGGAAGGCCAGATGTCCTTTACATGGAGACCTGTGCTTCCAAGGTGTACCAGCTCACATCTTCTGAGAAGCAGGTGGAGTGAAAGCATTACACTTTTGAATAGGCAAAGGCTTTATCATGTGGTTCAAAGGGAGGGATGCCTTGTAGGTGGACAGACCATACCCCCCCAAAAACGAAGCAGTGTTGTTGACAAGGGAGGTGGGACATAAGTTCAAAGCTGGAGTCTCTTTCTCAAGACCTTTTTGCAATAAGTTGTGGTTTTGCTTTCACCGGTTGACGTGACCTCTTCTGTGCTGCTGGCATAAAGCAAAGTGCCTGCACAGAGGAAACGTCCTCGAGAGAAGATGCAAGAGCCCTGCTCATTATCAGGAATGAGTAAAACTGCTCCAAGCTAATCTGGCTGCCTAAAAATAGAAGTGGTGGTAGGGGGAGGGACTGTCTTCTGTGTTCGTTTGCCCTTGATTTTCATGACATTTTGCTGCTCTATATTATGTATCTTGTAGGGGAGACTGTGTGTCCTGGTCACACTGGAGCAATTCATGAGAGCATGTGCTCATGTCAAAAACCATCGGGGAGGAAGGCTGAGAAGCTTGTTCAGGGTTTAGCAGTTAACTCACAAAGTGCAGTAATTCAGGTTTATTCCCTCATTCTCATGCTCCTTGCAGGTTCACAGCCTCTCCCTTGGTGTGATCTTGAAGTCTCTCCTGGGGCAGGTCTGAAGAAGCGATGTGACTGGTGGCGAGGCTGTGGGGTGGGATGGATCCCTGGTGCTGCGAGGTGGTGGGAGCAGGGGACATTCATCATGTGTGCACCTCACCAGAGAGAGTCATGCCTCAATTGAAGGTTGCAGCATCTACTTTGCAGTTAAGGAAAAAAAAATAATCACTTATGAGACTTAATTACTGTGTTATTGTTATTCAGCATTTAAAACCCAAGTTTCGTAACTGCCTTGTGATATCAGCATTTATGTTCTTTGTCAGTATTATGCAAGCAGCTCACCTTGTGATCATGAAATACTGAAATGTGCTTTCTAATGCTCACCCTCTGTTTCTCAATGAGTCCATAAAACCTCTTCTACTTTCCATTAATTATGGAACAATAGGACATTTTCCTCTTCTCTTTTAAAAAGAGCTGAGCCTTTTTTTTTCTTTTTTCTTCAAGTTCTTGGGCCAGCTGATCCTCTGAGACCTTTCTGTTTGTAGCTAGACCAGAGTGGACATATCTTCTGTCCTTCACTGCACTGTCTTTTGCCACTCGGGGGGGAAGCAGGAGGTTTGTGGACCCATCTAGGAGCAAAGGTCTTGCCATACTGGAGCAGTCCCAGCTGGTGCACTGGCTGTTGCTGGCACTGGTGTGGTTGATGTGATCTACCTACAAGGTTAGCTGAGGCAACTGGGAAAGATGGGAACAGGTCAGGACGGAGTGACTTTACTTCATCCCCAAAAGAGCTGAAATATTACCTTGCTTGTTGATACTGAGTTGTTTTCCAACTAGAAGTTTCTATTAACACTAGAAGAAGCCCTTTCTGTACCCCACTAGAAGTGCTTGGAGCGCCCCCCCAAAGGCTGCAGTGCCAGGGCAAAGCAGAGCAGGAGCTGTGCTGTAAACAAGGCTCTATGAGCTGGGCTCTGGTCTTTGTCTTTGGGAGCATCTGTGCTGGGTCTGGATTTACCCCATCTCCACATCCAGCTTTTTGTAGGACAGTGAGAGTAGACTTTTAGCTTTTCCTCTGATCAGTTCAGTTCTGCCACTTAGTGGCATCCAGAGCAAGGGTGGGAAAGGGACGGTTGTTTTGTTTTGTGGCGGTGTTGTCTATGGGGCAATTCTGCAGGTGACTAGCTAGAGGTCGTGGGGTCTCTGGATACTTTACTGGAAGAATCTCGCATGATTTCCTTGACTTAGAGACCCAGAATTATAATCTCTTCTCTGAGTTTTCTCAAGAAGAAAGAAATTGTATCTCTTCTCTGAGTTTTCTCAAGAAGAAATAAATTGTTTCTTTTTTTTTTTTTTCTTTTCTTCCCTTTAGAGGGCAAGAATTAAAATTTCTCTCTAAGCACAGATGTGGAGTGCAGTGCAGTTCAGTTTGCCAGAATACACTGAAGAGGATGTGTCTCCAGGCTCCGTGGCCAGTGCTGCTTCTCCACTCTTTAATACTTTGCTTTACATATACACCCGGAGATGCGTAACTCTTTTCAGATGCTAATGAGGAGTTTGTAGATAAGATCCCCTGTGAGGAAAGGAATGCTAGGATAGTCTCATAGCAGGGGAAATCAAGGTGAGGAGGGGTCAAGCATCTTCTCTAGATTCACTTACAGGTGATGCAGCCCTGGCAGAGTTGGGAGTAGAAGTCAAACCCTCTGGCCTCTCATCCTGTGCTGTAGCCATTAAGCTACGCTCTCCTAAGATTAGATAATGTGGTTTTGGTGTCTGCAAGACTTGATGAGCAAATTCCTTTGAATAAATGCTTTTCTTGTATTTTTGCCAATACAGAGTAAGATTTGGGACATGAGGGAAGGGAAATAACTTGCAGGTGTCAATTTTCAGGAGGAAAATCAGATGGAGAGATAATACCCAACAGGTTAGAGTTCTTTGATGAACTCAGTGGTGAGGATCGCATCCTGCATCTCTGCTTTAGAGTAAGGGATGTGGGGAACCCAAGGTGCGACCGTGCTGCTGGCAGCCTGCCATGACTTTCAATATTACTGAACAATCTGGATCTCTGGCAATGGCAAGACACGGTGCTGGAGATTGTTTGGGCCCCGGGATAGATGCTAAAGTTAACAGGGTTAAGTTTATGTCTGAATGTTGGGGTTCTTGATGGATCCAGTTGCAGAACTCTGAATTTTCTTAGTGTGAATTGTAGCAGCACGGTACTCCGTGTCACCCTGACCAAAAACTCCGTCCTGGCTTCAGAGCACTTGCAGTCTGGGGAAACACTGATGGCTGAACTGGTTTCCCAGCATAATGAAATATTCCTTTCCAATATGTCAGGTCTTCAGAGGAGGAAAGGATTACAAGGGCATCTTGGTCTCATAGTAATTTGTCTTCCTCGCTGCAGCCTGAGGCTGCAAGGTGGATCGGAGCTCAGCTGAGCACGCACCACAGTGGCTCACAATAAAACTGCTGCAGCTGCCCTCCCCTCTGACCAGGAGAGACTGTGATGGGCCAGTCAGGTCTGCTAGGTGGGATGAGGTGATGCTGGGTGCCGCAGACAGCTCTCTGAGGATTTAGTGTGACTGGGCAGAGTTTGTTGTGCTATTTGTTTTACTTTCTGAGACAGTGTGGTGTTGCTGAAACTCTTGCATGGATTTGATTTCTGGTTATGAGCACCCTTATCTGCTTCTGTAGCCATTAGCTCTTTGTCTTGCCCACGTGGGAAGCTGTAAGTCACTTCATCCGATAAGGCTTTTCTTATCAGCTCTGACGTTTATTGTGTAGAATTCAAATTATTCTAGGAACTATAAAAAAGGGGATGGAGCCTGAGAGTTACAGCTGAGAAGTTGCTCCTCTTCCCTGCGCGCACCAGCGAGATGTAAATGGAAAGTATGAGTCTCTCCATGCATCAAGCTGGGGCTGAGTTCTTGGTCGTGTATCGTGTCTAGAAAGAAGCACATCTGATATTTCTTTTGCTTTTCCTTCCTTTGTGCAGCATCATCAAAACATTCCTTTTGGCCTTTTAAACTCATCAGCCTGCTTGTGAAATATTCAGAAAAGCTTGGGCTGAGTTTGCATCACTGGCAGTGGGTTGCATCCTTTCGGAGTGGCTTTGATCTTGCTTACTCCGTGCTGAGTAATTTACACTCCTCTCACATGAGCAGCAGCTTCAATGGATATGCCGCCCTCTGAGAGTCTGGCCCTTGCAAGCTCTCTCAGTTTCTCCTAATGGTAAGCATTTAAATGGTATTAAAGCTGCTTATCTGAGTCTTGTGCTTTTTTAGAGTCATTAACACCTCTGCAAAGAAAGTGTAAAACTCTAGTAAGTCAGCTGGTGGCTGGCACTTTGCAATGGTTTGAATGGTTACCCGGAATGTGGGGAACAGCGGGCTGGGCTTCCCGCGCTGGTGAGGGTGTTTAGGAAGGGTGCTGGTGGTGGCTGCAGTGCCCACAGGTGGGGAGCTGGTGCTCCCATGTACGGCAGGGATCACCCTCGGGAGGTGGTGTTGTCCTTCGGCTGGGGGCCGGGGCTCCCTTCTGGGTGTGAGATCTGGTACCTCGAGTTTTTATTGCTGTTCCCCCGCACCGACCCCCATGATTCCCCAGGGGTCAGAAATGTCCATCTCACCATATTTGCTGTATCTAGTTTAATCGCAGGCTTCAACTGATGTTAGCAATTTTCTTTTAAAGGATCTGTGCTATGCTATTACCTTTACAAGGAGACAATTGATGTTCAAGGGTGATCCCGCCATGAAATCATTAAAAAAAAAAAAAAAAAAAAAAAAAAAAAGGGGTTTTTTT
>NW_008795378.1:2094646-2134755 GCF_000699145.1 Aptenodytes forsteri | reverse complement strand
AAAAAAAAAAAAAAAAAAAAAAACAGAAGCTGGCTTTGTTCTTCACCTTGAACGTTGTCCTGTGCAGCAACAATGCCACAGTGGTTTGATCTTTCTTGTGGCCACTGAGAGGTCCCACTCTTGCTCTCGTTGCTTGGTCTGTTGAGCCAGTTGAGCTCTGCACTGAATAATGGGAAATTATCATGACTAATGTTATGCTGGTAGAAAAGCTAATAGAGGTGAATAATAGCACAAGATACATGGAAATCAACATTTTTCTCCTTGGAGGCAGTAGATGTAATCCACTTAATATTCTGTGGAACACAAGATTAATTTTCTTCGGCATAATATATGTGAGGGCTTTTCTTTTTAGTTTGCTGGCAGAGGCATCACTGCATTGCTAAAGCTGAGGGCAGGGGATTAGGAGGGAGAAGGATGCTGACCCAACTTCTAGAGGATTCAGGAACAATGAAATCTGTCTAGAGAAGATTAAACTTCTCCCTCACTGGCAGGACTTTTCTGCAAGAAGTATGGCTGGGACTAGTTGTCTTGCACTGGGATGGTCCCTGTTGTGTTTGCTCATCGGGCTTTGCTGTGTGGTAAGGTATCTTTCCACTCTCTGGATGTCTTAAAATATTGGTGAATAGATCTGATTTGCTTGGACTGTGTGTGGAGACTCTCCTGGTGGGCTCCCAGCACAGAGGCAGTGTCTGCGGCATATGGAAACCAGCTCCAGCCTTGCAGTTGTCCTCCTTCACAGCATACCTTTGCCGTGATTTAAACTCGCAAAGCTTTGTAGAGGTTCTTTTAAAATAATAATAAATCAAACCTCCTGTTCTTTTTCTTTCACAGGGTGGAAAGAATGCAGTGATTTGCCAAGCTTAAAGAGGAGTAGATACAGCAGAAATAAATAAATCGAGCCCATTTATTTTAAGTTCATTAATCTGATATGTTCATAGTTTTCTAAAATAAAATCTAGCCCTGGAGGGTTTAGCAAATCAAATAACAATAATGGCAAGTAATTTACAAGCAGTTACGAATGTTTCCCATCCCCTTTTCACATCCCTACATGTTCATGATTAATCTAATCGCTTATGACTGTGGGCCAAATCCTGCTTGGGGATGTGCAGTTGTCTCTTTTTGGGTTGGAGAAGGTGGACCTGAAGAGCTTCCTCCATGCCTGAGCATGGGAAAGGACCATGGGCAGGGGTGAGATAGGCAGCTGGTGGATGCTGGGCTCCTGGGGCACCTTGTGCCTGCAGGAGGGCTTGGTCTGCTGCTGGATGGGATTTCTCTGTTGAAAATCTGAGTATTATGGACTTCTCCACCTGCTTTGTTTTCCCATTTTGTACTGGTCTTCAGCAGGCTGGTACCTGTGGTCTTACAGGGCTTGCTTTGCTGCTGTGTGCATGTTGTGTTAGTGTTTTCCAGCCTGTTTGTGAGAGCTGATAAAACTGGAGCTCTAGCAAGAGCGTTTTGCTAGGCAGAGGCCAGATAATGTCACGGCTGGCTCCAGGGACCAGAGCTAGCAGAGAGCTCCCAAGGCAGGGGGATGTCACGAGGCTGTAATTTGACAGGGAGCTCAACTAATCCCATAAAGCAAAAGGTAGTGGTTGGATTTACGGGGTGTCATGGTGTCTTGCAAAGCAAGTGCATCTTCCTAGGATACCTGTGTGAGAAGGGTCCCTCCGCTTTGTCTTGGCTGAAGTACTATTGTAATGCATATCTCAAATGAACTAAACTAAATAATCCTTGCCCCCACCCCAAGTTTAGTAACTTGGGGCATTGGGATTTGAAATAAAAAGCATCTTCCTGAATTTACAAGAGCGTTTCACAATGTAAGAAGCCACCAAGAAATGCAGAAGTCTCGCTATGGGAAATACTTTACGACCTGGCAAAAAATTATTGCAAATCATTTCAGCGACTGTGTCTCTGACTTTCAGGCCGTTTTTTTGGCATGCATCAGGCAGGAGCTTGCTTTTTGCTGTGGGACCTTGTTTCCTCCCCAGTTTAAGTGAGTGTCTGTCAAGACCAAACCCTCAGACTCCCTGCCAAGTCTGGCATTACTCGAGGCAGCCTGTGAAATACAGGAAAAAGGTGAGAAGCCTTCTCTTCCCCTTCCCTGCAACTTGTTAACTCTTGGGTGAGAAAGGTTTTTCCAGATATGAAACATACAAATTAACAAGTATTTGATATTCTTTTAAATAATTTTGCTGCTTTGTCAAGACAATTCTATGAAAATACATGTTTATAATGTGCGGTTTTGGGAGCTTGTTGAGTTAGTTGTTTTTTACAGTCCGTTGGCTGCATCTTGCGGAGTTCTGCAACAGTTGAATGCTCAATAATTTGATGTGATTTGCTCCCCATATTGTCCTTTTTTGAAACTATTGCTACTGGAGAGTTACCTGATCCTCTCCTGCTAACCAGCCCTTGCAGAACCAACTGTAAGGAGCTGATGAAAAGTGACAGGCAGTGGGTAAACTCTTTGAAAAAAGCTGAAAAACCAGCAGGTAACTCCATTTCAAGATAATCTGTGAAAATTGGACTGGTGTGAGAAATTTGACTGAATCCAGCAGGGAGGTGATATTTCTCCAGACACATATATAGGGACTCTGCCTTGTTTTCAACAAAATACTAAAAAGTAATGGCAATTGCTTCAAACTGGGATGTAGTGATTTCTGATGGGTAAGGCTCTCCACCCACGTTGTCTCTCTTAAGACCAATGTGTAACTGACTCCTGCTATGTTCAGATGGCATGAAGGGTTCCCAGCAACTCCACAAGACCAAGCCCTCCCAGGTGCGGTATCTTTGGCTGTAACGCTCATCTGCTGCTGCTGGGTGAACATGAATGATCACAGCTCTGGCCCAGATGCCTTCTTAGCTCTCCCTTGGCTTTAAGTCTCCCTGAGGCTCCTTGGCGTGTATGCATACATGCCCGGCCTGTATGTTGCTTGTTGCACAGATCCCTGCTGTTGAAGGCTGTAGCCTGTAGGTTGTTGGTGCCACAATAACACAACTGTTTCATCCCTGTCAACTTTTCCCTGGTCAGCTCAGCCCACATCCTCAACCATAACTTAAAAACAGACACAGAGGTGCAAAACCATCCTACTTTTAAAAAGCAAAGGGTTTTAAGATTGCTTTGCTTTTTTTGTTCCTAAATGCATCTGGAAGTGAGACATTCTCCCATTTTAAGGCATTCCTCTCACTACAAGGAAGGAGCAAGGCTGTCTTTTCTTGACATAGGCAATCCCAGATGGCTGACCTCAGCAGTCTCCTGTGAGGGCTGCAGAAGCTGGGATGTCCAGTCTGCAGTGACTTGGAAAGGTGCAAACTGGCTTCTGAGCTGTCACCGCTGCAGACACCCACAGGCCAAACCATAAATGTGACCTGCTGTTGGAGACTGAATTTTTGCCTGCATGCGAGAGAGGGCTCTCTACTTTTGGTGTGAGCTTGGCAGCAACCTTGCTTTTCAAAGTGTGCCTCTAGGAGTGGTATGTTAAGAGGCTGTAGTTCCCGAAACAGCTGCTTTGGTAAGTAATTAAACCAACTCCTCTGAGACCCCATAAACCTTTGACAGCATTTACTAGTAGGTAGCAATTTCAGCTTGATGCAAACATTTGCTGGCCGAGGTGAAACTCTATTTCTCAGAGGAATGAGATCTAAACATTTAGGAATAATATCTTATTGGTTTGAAACTGCGGATGAGTGACTTCCAGTGAGGAGAGTGTCCAGCTGCTATGCTCTAATTGATGTCTGCATCGGAAGAAGTGTGGTTACAATACTAGTAGCGACTTTAGATCTTCTGGGGACTATAGATATGATTTATAATTGGCACTGTAGCTTTTTAGAGACACTGAGCTTTTATATACTGTCCCGTTGAAGTTGTATGCTTGAATTAGGCATATGTTGAAGTGGCTGATGGTACTGAGGCTGCATTCATCTAACACAGCATTGAAAACCTCAGGGTTCACTTAGCAGTAGCGCTTTTGCTGGTGCTTCTGGACTGATTGATTTCTAACTCTTCTAGATGAACAGTCTTCTGTGAACTGGAAGGAGGGCTTATCATACAACTGCAAACAATTTGTAGAGTCCATCCTGGGGATCTATGGGATGTGCTGTAGAGCTTTAAAAATGAGAGAGGATTGTCTGATTTGGAGGGAGTCCAACTTCAAATGAAGAATAAGTAGAATTGTATTGTCTTATATATCTGAGATATATGCTGATAGATGCTGAATATCTCAGTCAGCATCTTCTTACCATGGCGAGACTCATGGAGGCTAGATGTTGATCTTCATTAGCTTCAAGTCAAAACTTGTTGCCTCTTGCTTGAGTGACATCAGGATGAGATGGAGTCACCTTGTTGCTAGCGATGTTTAGGTCAGGCATTTGAAGGAAGGGAGAGGAGGTTTGGACCCTTGTTTTGATTAGTGTAAGTGTGTAGCTTGTGGATGGCGCTTCCTTAGACTGGGCTGCTCCAGCGTGCCCTGTTGGGGGAAGGTTAACTTTATATATGTCAGTGTAGTCATTGTTGTCCTCTCCTGGTATCACTACTGCATCTTGGGCTGTGGGACCCACTGTCTGCAGTGGTACAAATGCATCGTCTTGGTTTGGAAAATCTTTGTTTCCAGGTCTATACGTGTTCCTTACTGCCTTGGAGCTCCCATGTTTTGTATTTGTGGAGGGTGGACAGAATGGCTGCTTTTTCTATTGACATGGTAGGAAGGAGAAACTAGGTCAGAAGAACTCTAACTTTGTGTGTGCAAGTGCTAGTCTGTGAGCAGGAAATCTGGAATAGGTCAATATATTGTAGCTTCAGTGGCTTGCCCTCAGCAGGACCAAGTGGGAGTGGACTGCGTATGTGCATGGTTTTTTTTTTTGTGTGCAAGTGCTAGTCTGTGAGCAGGAAATCTGGAATAGGTCAATATATTGTAGCTTCAGTGGCTTGCCCTCAGCAGGACCAAGTGGGAGTGGACTGCGTATGTGCATGGGTTTTTTTTTTTTTACTTCCTTCAGTAGTGGTGTTGGCTATACCTTTGCTGGCTGGTGGCGACAAATCCACACTTACGTCTTAAATTGAACAGATAATAGTTGAAGAAGTAATCCAGCTTTACTGACTGAAAAGCCCAATGTGGTGATTAGTTCTTATTTAATTTTGCTGTTGCCAACTATTGGCAGGTCTTAACATTTTGGAAAGGAAGGAGATGCATGTGTGGTGACTGGAGCTTTACTGCAGCAAGAAGCTAGGGAGAGGAGTGTTGGAGACCTGGGAGAGCTGATTTATGGTTTAGGAAGAGGAGATGGGCAGAGCGCAGAAGTGGCTCTCAGTAGGGGCTGGAGGAATGGCTCCTCGTGAGATACTGAAGAGGAATGGTTCAAATAGATTTGTAAACAGGCTTTTCTCAGCTGTCAAGTGGAGAAATTTTTCTTCTGTTAATACTTAGCCTTGACAACAGTTTTTCTTATGCTGTATAGGAGTGTTGTTTCTTGACTAACATCTTCGTTTAAGATACGGAGCTGGGTGTTTGGGGGTGAGGGAGGACAAACTACTTCTTCAAAATGAAAACAAAACCCTCGGCGAGTTCCTTATTACTCTTCCAAGTAGAGCAGCTTGTATTGCTTGAGTAGGCAGGAGGTGCAGTGGTAGATGGCATTGATGATAGCTTGTCTTGTGAGTCTCTGGATGGGTGGGCGAAGGAGGGGAAAAGTACCAAAGCTAGGAGGAGAAGATGTGAGATTAAGCAATCCCTGTGAGGGCTGAATAGCACCCAGTAGCCCAGCATGGTTCTGCTTCATTACTTGGCTTATAACTGAAGCAAAATATCTCAAAAATACCTATGCAGCCTGTTGAGTTTTTTTGCACTGCTTTAATTAATGGGCAGGCTTAGGGCTATGCCTGTGTGATGGGAAGGCAGTGTTTGAAGCTCAAAAAGGTAATGTCCCCAACCTCTTTTTCTGGAAGCTCTCGGTAACTCGATCAATATTTTGTTGCCTTGGCCTCTGCCGTTGTGCTTTGCTTGCTGTTGTCTGTAGCTAATAAGCAGTCCTCTCCTGGCTTGTGCAGTCCATCTTCATATTACTCACAGGGCTGTTAAATAGAAGTGCCTTGGAGATGGAGACAACTAGTTGATTACTAAAAAGCAACTGTGTCTTCAAGTACTCTTCAAACCCCTCCACTTTTCTCCAAACTACATGCCATTTGGGGTAGCTTCCCCAAGGTGATCCAGACCTCATTTTGTCAAATCATACAAGTGCTTCAATTCCTGCTGTAGAAGCCAGTGGAAAAAGTATGGAAAAATGGGGGTGAGTTCATGTGTCTTCAGAAGGCATAGCAGTTAACTTCGTAGAGCTTGAGGTTACTTGGGTCCTGATGCTTGGGAGATATGCATGTATGTCTACAGAGCTTCTGACTTTGCTAACATGAAGGATGGCTTCGCAGAGCGTGGCCCAGCTCAGGCATTTGGCCTTGGGAAACAAAATCTGGACAAGTATATAGTATGTGAACTAAAGGTTTGATCCTTATACTTGTTCCTCATAGTGATGTTTTGCATAATGAGAAATACATTACCCTGATGACAATTTTACGTATCGAACTGTACTGCTGAAGGGCTTTTCTGTCTCTCCTGCATTCCTTGCAAAGCCTTTCTCACACTCTGAATTAATGATCTTCCTTTCCTGGTTGGAGCTTGGTGGGGTTAGAAGACTTGACTTTCTCCAGGCAGTTGTGTACATACACTACATCTCAAGACAACCACTTGTGTTGAGAGTGGTGCCCATTGCCGTCATGCCAAGCTGTGTGATGCTGGGTGGGATTACGGCTCTCCTGTGCTGTCTGTGTGCCGTGGCATTGCCCTTAATTTACAAGAGCCAACTGTTTGGGAAGAATGACCCTTTGGTGCTTCCCAGTGTCAAAATCTCTCCTTATGACTGCCAGGACTTGTCTAAGCAGAGGCACCTGTGCACAGACAGAGCTTACTGGGTCTAGTATTGAGGGTGGTGAGTAAATGGCTTTGTAAGCCTGCTTTGGTTCTTGAGAATGCCTGATCAGTTTAATGGGATCTCCTGTTGAGGCTGTTTTATTATGGAGCTGTAAGGCAGAGGCTCATAAAATCCTGATGTTTGGGAACATTAGTTGCACAGGCTTTATTCTTAGTGGAGATTAAAAAAACTCTCCTAGTGCCATGGAGTTGCTTCCGCTAACTAGTGCCTGGGGATGCTCCTCTGTTACTGACCCATAACTGTGCTGCCTCCAGTTATGCAGTGTGTTTTCCTTCTCTAGGGTTATAACATTTGCTTAATGACTGGTTATCTCCATGATTTTTTGGCTGGAAGTTGTCATTAGCTGCTCAGAATTGGGGGACTAAGTGCACAATGATTATAGAGGCTCTGATCTCTCATTTCCCCTCCCGTGCATTCATGGCAATCATGGTTTAATTGGTGTGCCCCTTGGTTCCTCCAAGCATCTCTCCACTGACTCCTTATGTAACCCTTTCTGTTACATACTTTTTGTGTGGGCTAGAAGGGAGAAAAATGAGGCTCCGTCAAGGAAAACAAGCAAGCTTGGTGTACAGGCTGTGTATAAATGCTTCTTGTGTTTGTGGACATCTGCATGGCCATATTTAAGGACAGCTAACTGGTGATCTGCTAACTCAGTGGTCACCGTGGCCAACACTGATACCCACCTGCAGCCCTCAACCCTTAGCTGACTTAGCCCTGGATAGTGATATTACTCTCTAAATAGTCTCCTCAAGCAAAGTGTTGGCTCTTTTGTGCCTTGGACTCATTGAGACATCGTGGTGTAGGCAAGGACGTTTTTCAGCTTTAATTTTGCGGGGTCTGGGTTAGGCAGAGCGGAGCGGTTTTAACCAGGGGCATGCTTTTGCTGCGAGCCCCGCTGCTGTGTGCTCCACACTGATAAGTCCTTCAAAAGGGATGCCTGTTTTGTTGCTGAAATTTGGATACATCCTGCTTTATCATCCATGTACAGAAGTCCCTTTTCTGATAATGCAGCAGTTTTAAATATACTGTTTATCAAAATAAAGTGGACTTTTTTTTTTCCATGATATAGCTGGAAAAGACGATGCTCTTGCCTTGTTCTGTGTCTCAGACTGGTTTTAGCCACTGAGACTTTAGTACCGCTGATTTTCCTGGGAGATGGGTGAGGAGCATTACAATTTCCCACATGAATTTGAGCCTGTCCTGCCTGCAGCTGTGGAAGCAGGGTCAGATCCCAGCACGGGAGAGTTCGGGTGCCAGCCTGTTCCTGGTGGAAGGACCACCGGGTCTGCGCGGCTCTTGCCACGGGTGCCACTATGTAAAGCATTTCCCATCTCACGAGCAACTGAAAGAACCTCTTGTTGAGTGTTCCGCTGCTTTATGAAGAGCCCCATGCCTGAGTTTGCTCCTGTGTCTTCTGGCACAAATTCCGAGTAACTCGTCCTCCTCGAGGCTTTGTGTGCCATGGCGGGTGAGTGGCTGTGCCGGGGCTGGTGGCACCTTCGTTTGGAGAAAGCTACAGCTGGGCTCTTCTGGGAGCCGGGTGCTGAGCCTGCACCATCCCAGAAAGCTTACTTTTTAAAACTAAAAATAAGCTCTTTCTTTCCTTAGCAGGAAGCGGTCGAGCTGTGCATCACTGCAGGTCTAAAACGGGAATAGCTGGTAGTGGGTGATGTGCAAATGTCCGCCGGCATCCCTGCAGCTCTGGAAGCCCTGCCTGGGCCTGTGCGGCTGCCCCTGCCCTGTCCGCCCCTCCTGGAGCTGGCATGCGGGGCGGTGGGTGCTGCTGGCCCCTACGGAGCCAGGATGAGGTTAATGTGGGCTGAAACCAGCCCTGCCTTGCCGTGGTGCCTGGGTGTCAGGGTCTCCCGAGCACAGCCCCGGCTGGCGCTGCGTTTTGGCTCTGCCCTTGCTCCTGCCTGCCTTTCTGCTCCCCTCCTTTGTTCAGGCAGGCTGACAGGGGAGGAGGGAGGGATACTACCTTGGTACAAGGGCTCTTGGCAGAGCCCTAGTGCTACTACAACCATACAAATCTCTTTCTGCCTGAAGCTAATGTAGAGCTGAAAATTGTTTGTGGGTTTGTCTTAAATGCTGGTTCTTTTCCCCCATTTTAAACAGTGCATCTTCTTTTCCTAAACAAACAGATCACCTCAATTTTTTTCCCTTTATTTATGGGCTTGTTATTTAGTCCAGATGTTTTCAGTTAAAGAAAAATAAATACAGTTTGTGAAGGCAGTCTGGGGTGTGGGAAGAGGAGGCTGCTGTAGCAGGAGGGTCGCAGCCTCGTCGACTGTGTGTCTCTATTCAATGGGGGAGAGGGCATCGGCAGAAGGTGGTAGGCGCCAGGCTGGAAGCAGCTGTGTGTAATGAGCTTTGAGGCCACCCCCAGCCAAGTGCAACGCAGCACGCTGCTGTGAGCCCTGATCTGCAGCGCAGGCTATATTTGGTCCGAGATTACACCCTGCTTGGCCTGGATTGGTCCCTGTCAGGGCTCTGCAGGGTGGATTTTTTTCTCCCCTAGCTAACGTAAAAGCCCCCATGCAGTGTGCCTCCATATTTTCTTCCCTTGCTGCCCACTCCAGCCTGCCTGAGCTGCTGTCGCTGCTCGCTGGTACCCTCCTGAAGCATCTCAGCTGGGGCTTCGCAGGGTGCAAGGTGCAAGATGTCCCACCCCCCGGTACCAGGGACAGCCTATTCCCCAGCAGCCATTAAGATGCAAAGCTCATCTCCACGTAGGAGCCAGTCCAGGGGTGGAAAGAGGGATTTCTTTTTCCCTCCTGCCCGCCCCATCCTCTGCTGTGTATTTTCTGGAAAGGCCATTAACACCACATTACTCCTGGGCACGAAGAGTGGCTGTTGGGGAGAAACATTGTCCCTCCGACTCCCTGCTGCATGGGCCGAGGAGGGCAGCATGGCTGGGAGGAGAGATCAGCCCCTGCACTGAGCTTGCAGCCAGCACGTTGCCGGCATTCCCAGTGTGTTGCCATGGCTGTGCTGAGATGGGGCAGCTTGTGCCAGCAGTCAGGGGAGAAGTGTCACTCAGCACCATGCTGCAAGATGCCCAGTTACCTTGGCGATGCTTCTGGAAAAATGTGGAGAGGAGAGGGGATGGAGGGGAGACTTGCAGCAGAGAAATTGCTTGGCGGGTGGGAGCTGGAGTGGGAGCTGTGGATGGTGGGAGCAGTGGGGGAAAGCCCTCCTGGTGCATGAGCTGCCCCTGGCTAGCATAAACCTGCCCTGGCCAAAGTGGGGTGGTGGCAGCAGAGGCAGACACGGGGCTGGCGGGTCTGCAACCAAGTGGTGGGTGGACTTGGATAAATCTGGTGGAGCCACAGCACACCTGATGTTTGCACATGCTAGAGGAGTGAGAAGTGACCTGGGATGGTGGGAGGGGGTACTCTTTGGTTTGAGGATTTGTGGAAAGAGGTTGGAAAACATATTGTGAAGAGCAGTTCTCTTTATCGGAAATGGCCAGCTGTTTCCCTGGATGTTTCTTCAAACCTCCTGATCATCTGCCCTAGGCACAGCTTTCTTCTCCCTTAATCTCCTAGTGAATATTCAAAACCAGATACACTTGTAGCACTGGAAGAGCCTCTTTCAGAGTTGTTTCAGCACTGCAGAGAGCAACCCTTAGGAAAGAAACTCAAAAAATAAACAGTAGCTGCTGCCATGTTTCCCCCCTCCTTTCTCACCCAGTTTGTGGAAACCCAGTGCACCACTGGTTCCCTTTCCCATCCGTTCATGGCATTTCCCTGCCTGGTACCAAGGCAGTAAAGCCATGGGATGTCTGCACCCGGATGAGATGCTGGGTGCTAGAAACCTGTTGTGCCGCAGCTTCACCCATGTTGCCTGAGTGTCTGGTTGAAGGTTTGTTGGGGTATATTTGCATCAGGGCAGACGTGTCCTCAGTGGTCTCCAAACCTTCTGCCAGAGTAGCTTCCCCAGCCTTTGCTGCAGATGGTACCACCAAAGGCTGAGCTTGGGCTCCCTGGGGCTTTCCACGCGGCAGCCCGAGGAAGCTGCACATATGATGGAGAAACAGGCAGAAGCGGGATGTGGCATTTCTAAATGTATGGGGTGATCAGAGGGGTTGCTGTGACCCTGGCATGGAGGCATGCCGAACCTCAGCAAGTATATGGCAGCACATGTTCTGGGCTGGGTGGAAAGGTGCCTCAGTCACGTCAAGACTTGGATTAATTGACTTGCGGTGTTACTAATATGTTGAACCTTGCTTCTCAGCTGCTCACAAAGACCCAGTGTTTGACTTTTGGACCCAGAAGTCATCTTGAACTGATGCAGGCTTTGTAATGAATGAAACCTCTGTCCATAACGCGGTGGTGGGTGTCCCTCTCCTGTCTCCCAAGGAATGCTGCTGGCTGATCCTCATTTGCCTGTTAGAGCCGTTAATTGACTCGTCTGCATCCTCTCGGATCGCAGCTGGCAGCCCTTTGCTCACTGGGATGCCAAGTTGTTCGATAGCTCAAGTGACTCAAAATCCAGCAGTGAGGATGGGTGGTGCTGGGGTCGCCTGTGCCGTGGGTGGGTGGGCTGGATGGTCACAGGGGTGCACAGACCCCTGGGGTGCTGGACGACTCTGCATCCACCGGCTTCCAGGGGGACCGCACTATCTGAAATTGGAGTGATGAGTATGGGAGAAGGAGGAGGAGCGGAAAAATATAAATAAAGCTTCTGGAGGGGAAAACCCACGAAGAGGAGAAAATAGCAGCGCCAGTTTATTCTTTCCCCACCCTCCCTCGTACCTCTCGGCTTGTATCGTCTTTTAACTGTGGTGGCGGGTGTGCTCCGGCTTCTGCACATGTGTGCGCTTGTGTGCGACTGCCCTTCCCCTAGTGGGCACGCACTGGGTGGAGGGGGGTCTGGGGACGGGTTCTGGTGCTTTGGTGCCACCTTCCAAGTCATTGTGTCCTCATGTAGCGCTGCCCTAGATCTGCTCATCTCAGTTGACAAACCAGAACGTCAGCGGCCACGATGCACCAAACCAAAAAAGACATTTAGGCCAAGTAACGCTAATGCTGCTGACCTCAGGAATAGACCTGGAAAATCCTGTTTTGAGCCCAAAGGTGACATCCTGCCACTTAGCTTGTTTTATTCCAAAGTGGATGCATAAGAAAACCTAAGTTTTAATAGCAAATAATTGCTATTGCATTTAAAATGTACACTGAGGGTTCCCATTTCAAGCAGATGACAGTCAAACAGGTCAGTGCTCATTCACAGGCACCAGCCTGGTATCTCCCAGCCCAGGTGCTGGAGGTGGGCAGCGCTGGGCAGAGCCGTGCTGCCAGCAGTGCTGCAGCTGCCCGCGCCGGCAGGGCTGCCACTGGGCAGTGCCACGCTTCTGCTTATTGTCACTGTAGTGCTAGTCCCTGGGCAGCCTAAAAAGCTTAAAACACTCAAAACATTTGTCAGTGAAATGTTGATCTTTGTTGAATGTTTATTTTTGCAGAAATCTGTAAGTATTGCTTATTAAATGTATCTTTTTTTCTTCTGTTTCTCCTAGGATCCTGCAGGAATCTTTGAACTGGTGGAGCTTGTTGGCAATGGTACCTATGGGCAGGTCTATAAGGTAAGGGCTCCACCTGAAGCGATCCCGTTTGCCTTGGCCTTGTGTTGAACATGGAGCATCCCAGCACATCATCTTGGCTGGGTTTGACCTGTTTCTGGCCTAACAAGAAGCCTGGCTGAGTTCCGGCTTTTTGGTCTTGTGTGCAAGTACGGTGTAGTACACAGAGCTCTTATAATAAGCAATTCATATTAGTTCTGAAACTGTCACTAGAAAATAAATAACTTTTTTTTTTCTCTCCCCCCAGTTGCTTTTTATTGATTATATGATGAGGAGGGAGTGAAAAGTCTGCACTTTAATAGATAAACCTCGATCTCTTCTAAAGAGCTGAGTTTACAGCTGCAATAGGCTGCCAAATGAGTTTGCTACAGTCCAGTGCTCTGCTCGGACACGGGCTGGCTGCCACCCTTTCCACTGGCAGAAACCTGCTGCAGGAGAAAAAACACAACAGTCAGTAGGCTTGCTTTAAATTTCTATAAACATCTGGAAGCAGCTTTCCGGATGAGAATAGTGAGGGGATTGTGGAGAACAGAATTTTAAACCCATTAACTTCTTTACAGAAATGTTTAAAATGTCCACCCTCTGCTAAGTTACATCACTTGTCCCAAACACCTTAGCTTGGGGGATTTCCAGAATTTGTCGTCTCGGTGGGGTTTTTTTGTGGATGATTTTTGTGGGGTTGGGGAGGGATTGAATTATTTCAAAGTCTGGGTTTATCTGCACTGAATATTTTGGTGGGGAGATGTTTCTCGGCATGATTGCATGAGGAATTTGCCAAATATTTCGGGTCTGCTGGGAGACAATAGTTCCCCTGGGCCCCATTCTCCAAAAACTTCTGTATGCGTGGGCATAAGTTCTGTATGTATGTGTACTCGTATATGTGTGTGTGCACACAGAGATCCTGTTTACCTATCGTGCCCATATTCTCTTTTGACTGTAGAAAAGAATATATTCATGTGTTCTTACTTGGTTGCTTGGAAGGCACAGCTCTTGCCTGTCACGCGGTAAAAGACAGTGAGCTGCCCCTGCTGAAGAGAAGAGAAGGATGCTTAAAAAGCTACCTGTCAGGAAATATTTGTTCTGAATTCTGGTTTCCCCCTCCTCCCACTGCTGTAGGCTAATCCCATCAGTACAAGGATAGAGGGATTGAAGTGAACTGAAGATGAACTGGAACTTCTGGAGTTTCAAATGTGTGAATTTTTGAACTGGAGTAAGTTTAGTAAGTTTAAAAAAAAAAAAAAAAAAAAAAAAAAAAAAAAAAAAAAAAAAAAAAAAAAACCAAACAAAAACAAAGGAAAAAAAACCCAAAGCCACACCAAAACTGTTCTTATCAAGGTTATATTCCAGGGAGCCTTCTCCTCTGGTACTGGTTGTTTTTCCACCGTGCACTCCCCGCCACGGGAGCTCCCTTCTGAACTGTTTTTCTTCTCAGTTGCTAAAATAATGGTAGAGGGTGACCTAATTTTAACTGGTGCATATTTCTAACAATCAGTGGAAACTATGCGCCTTTAATGGCCTTTTGAAAGCGTCATGTTTTTGTGGAGAGCAGAAAAGGGAAATAAGCTAGCTGGTGCTGGCACTGCTGGTTGCAGGGCTCTGCTGATCAGGTTTCCTCTTGCTGTCTTTGATTCTTTCAGTGCGTCTGTGTGTTACCTCAAAGTGGGGGAAAACCATGCAGAAATGTCCAAGTGTAGGCTTTCTGGGAGGTGAGCACTTCTGTGTTCCCTTTTTCTCCTGATGTACAAGAAAAAATCCTCCTCTTAACTGTTCTTAACTTGCTGGAGTAATCAGATTGTCCTTGGTGTGATTCACTTGGTACCAGTGCCAGACAGGGTGGTACCGGGGGGGGGGGGCGGAATGCTGCTGTCCAAACCAAACTAGTAAGTAACGAGGTATGAGTTCAGGCTAAGACTGACTTCAGAGCTCTCTTAAACTGAAGTCTTGGAGTAGCAGCCACTCTATAAACAAAAGGAGACTTTGATATAAAGCATACATAACTGTTTATGGTGTCCCACCCTAAAACCTAGCGCGGAAATAAGATCTCTGCGATTCTTTTCCTCCAGATACCACTGCTGTATTTATGTCTTGCAGCAAAACAAATGGATCAACTTTCATAACACACAGATCTTCTGGCTCCCTTCTAAAACAGCCTTTAGAAGTGGTCCATACCTAGGAGCAGTGTCCTCTGTAATCAGATGTTTGTTCCACTGCCATTTCAAACCCATCTCAGGTGGGGCTGGGGTTTTCCCACCCCTCTGTGCTGGTGCTACCCGAGGTGCACCATTGCTGACGTCTTAGAGGCTGTGTGTGTCTCAAGTTATGTTTTTAGATGTGGAAGGAGTAATTCATTGTGGTGCCTGCTCTGGTGCTGGCTTCCTAGCCTGGGCTTTGCAGGTCCAACCCCTGTGCTCTCTGCTAGGAGCAGTCACCTGGTGAGCACCACCTCCCCTTCGCACGACTGGTCCCTCTCTGAAGTGAGTAGAGCAGCTCTCCCGTTGGGAAGAAGCAGAAGTGAAATGCTTATACCAGGCAGGGGAGAGCATCTTATGTTTGTGTGCTGCAAGATTGCCGAAACAGGATTGCAGCCCTGATGTTTCCCCCTGAAAACCTGATGTAGCAGCCAGCTCTAATACTGCCGCGTGGCCATATTTGTGTTGGAGACTACAAGTGTCCTGGTGGTAACCAGTTGGCCTGCCCAGGACTTGGAGGGACATGTGCAAGGTGCAAACCTCCCATTGATCCCATGGGATAAAGTGCACAGTTACGTTGTTCTGACAACTGAATGGTATCGCAGCCTGACAGGGTGGGGAGCCTGAGAAATATCTGGTTGTACCACAGTAACAGGAGCCATCAGAGAGCAGTGGTTCATGGAGCCAACCTCAGGATCTGCTGCGTTGGGAGCCCCTGCCACAGCACATGCCTTCTCCTTGCTTGTAGGAGAAAAGATACATTGGCCAAGTCTGGTGCACATTAAGAGCTCCCAAAGGGAGTGCACCCCTCTGCCGAAGCGTGGGCACTGGGATGAAGCTCGCTGCGCAAGTTGCTTTGGTCCTGCTTTCTGGGTCATGATTTGAAGATCCCTTTCAGGTGGTATACAATGCTTCTGTAAATCAAAGCCTTGTTCTCTGAGGCTTCTGCTCCAGAGGCAAAGGTAACTTGTTCGGATTGATCTCTGTATTTTTAAGTAAAGGCCTTTCTTTGCTCAGGACTGCAGGTTAAAATGTTGCTGTGGTGCTTCCCAGCTCTGGCCATACCCCAGGGGCACCTGAACGCTGCAGGAGCCCTCAGCAGTGACCTGCTCTGCTTGCTCTCCTCTAACCCCAACCATAAGCTCTTCACTTTGGATAATTGCAGAGAGAAATAACATTCCTTGTTCACTACTTAACAATCTCTTGTGAATAGCTTGATTTTTATTTTCATGAGGGACCGCGCTGGTGATGGTTTATCTCTCTAATTGAATCAGAAGCTTTTCTTTATTTTCTAATAATCCTGCATCTAATGTTACAGATTGTAAACTCTTTTTGATAAAAGACTGAGAGCTTGCTAGCTCCTGTGTCAGACACTGTTGCAGTAGGGGATTTTTGTGTCCTTAGATTTTTTTTTTTTTATTTAAGGTGTTTAAAGAAATGGCTAACAGGAATACAGTGATTTGGACTTGGGGAATTGAGCCATTGCCTCAGTGTTTTTTAGCAGGTAGCTGATGGCTGAAAGCAAAACTGTAAACGTAAAAATCACTAAGACCCTTTAGAGCATTATCTAAAGTGTGAGGAAATGCTGCTTTTATGTTCCAGAACATTATTATTGCTGCTTGTCTCTACTTTGCATTGGAGAGCAAGCAAAAAGTCCTTAAAATACCGTGTATGCTTAGATTGCCTGGATAAATCACAGCATCAGGGCCACAACTGTTGGTGTGTCACACAGCAACAAATACGCAGGTTGAAAGTAAAAGGTACACTAGGTTACTCAAAAATACCTTCCAACAGATCGTTACAAAGCTGGGGGAAGACATGCAGTGGGCTACTTATTGTGCACTGAGTATGTTAAAAACCAAAGCAATCCCCTGGTCTTTTTAGACCTGTTTAGCCATGGGTGTTCACATGCTGGCCTGTGCACAGCATCACCAAAGCAGGATTTTGATGCAAGCCTTTGCAATAGTGAAAAAAATCAGTAAATAGGTCGGATGGTAACCTTTGCCTCTCTCACCTTATAGTTTTACAACATTGAACAGGGAAACGAATGATGTGAGATTACATACTCACATGCTTCTTCCCAACCGTACCAGGAGGACAACGATCATTAATGTCAAGTGCTGCTTTGCTGAGTGCCCTGGGGATGTGGCTGTCCATTTACAGCTTTAGCAAGACTTTATTTTACAGGGTACAAGATACAATACTGTGGGCTAACTCCATAACTGCACAATAACTATTGATTGTTTAATTAGCTGGTAAATGCCATATAATCGCTAAGCCACTATGCAGCATTATTCTGTGCTCTAATTTAGAGCATGTGGGTTCTGCAAGCTGCAAGTCTCACAGCTGTGGCTCCCCAGGGAGCTCCTCCACCATTATGACACGATGGGGCAGAGCAGGGTTCACCCCCAGGAGCCACCTTGGGCTGCCACCAGCCACCTCCAGGCAGGGCGCCTGGCCACGGGCTGTCCCTATCCCCTGCCAGGCCAAGTTAGGCAGCCATTTGAAGAGGACATGGTTTTTGCAATTGCTCTTTGTTGCACTATGTTGTGTCTGTCTGGGGTACAATACATGGGGGAAAAGGATGAAGAAATGCATCCCAAGGTCTTTTGTTAGGGTTTATTTATTTATTACCCAGCTGGCATTTGCCAGAGGCCAGGACTGATCCGCCTGGAGGCAAACCCCCAGGTTTGAGCCAGTAGATGAAGATGTTGAGGTGTGTGGGTATGAGAAAGTGAATAAAGCATTTGAAATCCAAGGTCACCTGTTTCTGGAGAGCTGGGAGCAGCAGGGCTGCTGGGACACTTTGGTCCCCGAGTCAAACCCCTGAGAATGTCCCGGGCACAAGCCTGTTCTCGGTAGCATTGTCCTGGAGTTTGCAGATGCCAAATGAGGAGGGATAACGCGTGTCCTGCCCTCCTGGCTGCTGTTCGTGCGCTCCCCTGCACAGCGGCATCCTTCCTCGTGGTACCCCTGGGCATCTCACTGCTGCAGGCTGATGGGGTAGCAGGTGAATACGCTAATGCCAAATGAGGAGGGATAACCCTGCCCCTGCCCTCCTGGCTGCTGTTCGTGCGCTCCCCTGCACAGCCTTCCTCGTGGTACCCCTGGGCATCTCACTGCTGCAGGCTGATGGGGGAGAGGTGAATACGCAGGTGAATACGCTAAATAAAAGGCTTTCAGAAGATTTTTTTTTTCTTTTACATTTTTTTTGGAGGGGAGGTATGAGAAAATAACTAATGTGTAGTCTGTGCCATGTTTAGTCCGCCCAAGGTCTGGTTCAGCCCGGCTGCCACTGATCAAGTGCTGGGCCCTTGCATCAGCCCTGGTGAGAACAGAGATTCTGCAGGTTCCTGGGTCATTATTAGCAGTTCAGATAATTAGCCTGAGTCAAGAATGACATTAATTGTTTTTCATAATCAGTTGTTTTATTGTCTCTCTTTCTGAAACGCTGATGGTCAATAGTTTGATAATTAATCACTGTTGCTTTTAGCCGTGTGGAAGAAGTTACCATGCTGCACACAATTAATATTTCCTGGGGATTGTTGCTGTAAAGAATTAATCTTAGTTTATATACACAGCTTTTATAGCTGAAGACTGACTGCTGTGCCTTGCTTGAGAGACTGGGCTGAACGCATGCAAACCATGCGCACTGCCTGCAGACTGGGTCATGCTGCTGGCCACCCTTTGTCCAAACACCCATCCTGCGGTGGTGGCGGCTGCTATGTGGTGGTCCTGAGCACGCCAAGGGCACCTGGTGCTCGCTTTCACGGGTCACTGAAGGAATTCAGAGCTCCATCGTCTTGCAATCTAAACAGCTCTAACCCTAGACAGCCAGCTATTGCATTTGAAGGTGCATTGTAAGCATTTCCCTTTTCCCACCTTCTTGTTGTTTATAAAATGAACTGTGGTGTTGTGAGGCTGGGTGTGACTTGAGCCAGATAGGTTCTTCTAGCGTTGTATCCTTGGCTTTGGGTCCTTCTTTTTGTTTTCAGCCTCTTCAGAGAGAGCTTTTGCTGCATGGCAGGGCGGGCTGAGTGTAACCGCATGCGCATGTATGCATATAGCCATCCCTCGTCATGGTCTGACGGTTGCTGCAGACTGAGGCAAACACATGAGGGGTTGGTACCCTCTGATTTGGGTAGTCCTCGGCTTTCCCCATGATTTGGTGCTGCGCTAAGAGCCTGCTCCATAGGGCTGAGACAGGGAAGCACCTTGCCTCTACCCCGCTGGGGCAGCAGAGCAGTTAACCAGTGCCGAGCTGACATGCCCCATCCCGGGCTCTTCTTTCCACTGGGATGGTTTTGGTGGTGGCTGGGACCGCTCACATCCACATCCAGATACTGACCCGCGTGGGCAGTCACCAGCCGCCCGGCATCTTCAAGGTTGCGTAAGGGCTGTGCGAGTGTGAATGGATTTATGAGACTTAACAAGCTGCTTTATAATCCTTCCATATTACAAGCACAGTGTTAAATATTAAGCCATTGTTTCCACTGGGATGGCTCCCTGTGCTGGTGGCGAGGACAGCAGTGCCATCGTGCGAGGATGCTTGCCGGGGTGGGGGTCTCTGCTGCTCCCATAGGCTCCAGCTCACAGGTGGTGCTGGGCTTTTTATCAGCTCTTATTGGGTTGCAGGAAGGGGCTGGGCTGGCATACTGATATGTGATAACATGTGCTGGCTTTATCAGAAGGAAAACGGGTGACCTCAATTTATCATTTTCCCTACGATGTTAAAATATCTCTAGAAGAGAAGGTCCTTTCCTTGCTGACTCAAATGGGGAGTGTGTGTTTCTGAAACGGGGACTTGTTTTTGCCATGTAGGCAAGGAAGTCTTAACTGGAAAATGCTTAAAATGATGTTCCACTCTTTTTGGAAAAAAAAAAGAGGGGGGGGCAAGGAAGTCTTAACTGGAAAATGCTTAAAATGATGTTCCACTCTTTTTGAAAAAAAAAAAAGGGGGGGGGGGAGGGCAAAAAAAAAGAAAAAGCTTTGTTACCAGAGCAACTGGTACATCTTGTGCTGCTTCATTTCTCTGAAACACAGAGAGCCCTAAGCCCTCCCTCCCTCCCTCCTCCCAAGAAACCAGCCCACACACACCTACGCACCAATATGTCACATTAACTTCGCTGCTTTCTGAATAATATAAGGGAAAGGTGCTTTTTACATTTCAATCCTATAGAATGCAGGTTATAAAAGGTGATTAAAAATGTTCCTGTATTGCCTCCCTTTTAATCTCTGTTCCCTTTCCCCGCCTCCGGAGTTTGTGATGGGAAAGAGCAGGGTGAAGGTCAGGAGCAGACCGATGCATCTGTGAAGTGACATTTGTCCACTCTCATTTGTGTTGCTGGGTACTCTGCTTCTGTAAATAATGCACAATTTTGCAGGACAAAAAAATATCTGCAATGGCATAGGGGGAAAAAAGCTACCTTTGAAGATGCTAAGTAAAGTCAATGGCGTGCTGCAGAGCATGGGGAATGTGGTGGTGGGTCTTGCAACGCTCTTTGTGTGGGTGCCAGGCATGGATAGGGATGGAGGGAGAGCCCTCTCCGTGACTTGTGAGGGTTAGAAGATGCTCTGTGCAAGCACCTGCTCTGCAGAGGTCTGCAGAGCAAGCACCGTTTCCAGTGCCACCTTCTATCCCATAGGAATGACTGGACTAGGAACTCGGACCTGTCTCTTCTCAGGTTTTCTGTGGGGACACTTAAGGTGGGCCAATTCACTGGTTGGCTGTCCAGCCTCAGTATCCATAGGTTTCATGGTTGTGTACCAGTGCTGCTGGATGTGTGGACTGTTTTATGCAAGTGGAGGTGCAGCAGAACAGTCTGAGAAGACGAGGATGTGGATGCACGTAGTTATACTTAATACTGAGATCTGAGAAGACTTGCTGCCTAGAGGTCTTCAAGCTCCCCAGGAGAAATTGGTCCACGTGAGTTGTTGGGCTGGTCTGTGCTTGTGCGGCTGCTCTTGAGGTTGCTCTAAGTCCCTTGAGTTTGGTCAGCCTCTTTGGGTCTGTTCATGATGATGTACTTGGGCATCCAGCTACCATCTGCATTGCTCGACCTGAGAGATGGGAGTGCGGGGGGGAGCTGTTGAGAAAATAGCCAACTTTTCAGAATCGGGGTTATTCCATGTGAAAGCATCGCTCTCCCTTTTGGGAGGTGCAGCTTCTTGTCCTACTGAAGTTTTCATTGCTCTGCTCACTGTAATATCTTACAATAGTATGTAGTATGTTACAAGGGTGTGGTCATGGCCAGCGGGTGAAGTATAGATGCTGTAAGGCTTGGGTGGATTATAAAAAGCATTTGCTGTTAGGATATATCGATCTAATGGTAACCCTGGGCTGCAAGGCAGCAGATTAGGAGCATCTTGCTCTAAGTAGAAGTTGGTACCTGCTGATTTTTGTTGTTGTTGACTTGTTTATACTACTTAAGGAGTATTGGGTTAGTCTAGTGAACTGGAGCCTAATGCAGTGTACAGGAAGCCTAGGGCCAAGTCCCCACTGTTGCGGACTTCTTTGGTGACCTTTGCTGAATGATTCCTCTCCTCCTTTTCCATCCCTGTCCTCACCCCTCTCCCCATAAAATCAGAAACAGGGCAATGCCAGGATGGTCTGGGGGCAGAGCTGGGAGCTGCTTGGTGGTACCAGCGTTGGAAAGCCATCTATGAGGAGATGGTGCGCTAGGTGCCCCTGCACCAACATTTTGATAACAAAAGGTTGGGAGTGAGGCTGGTTCCCAGAGGAGCAAAGTACAACAGCGGTTAGCTGTTAGTAGGTCAGCCGAGCAAAACAATCTAAAGAAGCACTGAAAAGTGGGTTTCAGAGCTAGGAAGTATTTTGTTCCTCCTGGCTCTGAAGGTGCCACTCTCAGCTAAGAAGGCAAGAGAGGACTTTTTGGAAGGTTTAGAGAAGGGGATGGGGGGAGCAGTAGCCTGTGAACATTGGTCCAGGCTGTGCATTCAAGGCGTTCACGGTTGCCGGAGTGTTTGTCTTCAGAGACGTTTCTTGCTTGTCATTTTTTATACCTTTTCAAATTGTGATGCAGCTTGACTTGCAGCTGACTCTGAAGACTTGAAGGCAAGCAATGCCTATGGGGAGTTGGTTGGAGCTCTACATCTTCTCCTGGTTACGCTTTGAAGGCTCGCTGCAGCGAGAAGTGTGTCTTTCTTGAAATCTGCAGTTTATTCTTAGGTTTACCTGGGAAGCCCTTTACACTAATTACCTAAAGATGGAAAGTGCCAAGCAAACACAGCCTGCTTCCAAATGTTGTGGGCTTTTTTCCTCCCCTCACATAAGAATGGCAGATTGGCGTAATATTTTTTTTTTGTTTAGGTCTTTAAATTTTTTTGTGTGCTTAGGTCTCTAAATTCTTGTGTTTGAATGTGCTTATGGAAGTGTGTGGCTAGGAGCCCAGCTCCATCCCCATGTCCCCACCACGCAGCCCTTGTCTCCCAGCCCCTGTCTCCCTTGGCTCCTTGCGTAGGTGGCTGAGAAGGAGGTCAATTAGGGCTTCAGACTGCACTGCAATCAGCTGGAGAGGGATGTGGGGGAACTTGAGCCTTCGTTAGCACGAGCTGTGGTGATCCAGCCCAGGGAGTCCTGTGTGGTACCAGGAGCACGGTGAGATGCCACGGCTGCTCCTCTCCCTGTGCCCCAGTGGAGATGCAGGGCTTGGCGCCTGCCTGTGGGTGCACAGCATCGCTGCCTGTGGGCTCACCTCCGCACGTCTTGGGGCTCACTGGTCCCTGCCAGTGGTCATCTACCTTGGGCTGGGCTGAGCTACAGACCTGTGTGTTGATGTCCCAGGGATTACTTGTATTCTCAAACTCCCCCCCCCCAAGATTTTTTGCTCTCCACTGGGGCAGGGCAGTGCTCTTAAAGAAGTAGCATTGGTACATGCTCCTTCTTCATGCGTTGCTTTAGTTTTCCCAGCAGAGAAGACATGAAGTATAGGATGCATCCAGGAGACTCAGCTGTGGCTCGCAGGTCTGCAAGAGGATGAGAAATCCAGGTGCTGGGTTGGGGCTGGTGGGCTTTCTCTTGGTGTGAATCTCTGCTTGAGTGTGGCGGTTGGACTCAGGGGCTGTAGGAACCTCCTGGGTTGTTGGATTTACATCAGTTGTGGGGTTTGGGGGGGTTTCATCAAGGGCCATAACAGGATCAGCAGCAGGAGCACCCCGGAGTGGGAGGGATGCTGCTCTGCCCCAGTTTTATAGCTGCGCTTGCAGCCTGTGGCAGTGAGTTTCCAAAATGAATAGCCTTCTGCAGGTCATTATTATTTTTTTTTTTTTTTTTTAATCCACTGTAAAGCTGAACCTGATGGCAAATGATACTTGAAATGACCTGAGTGTGCAGGGGAAGGAAGGACAGGGAGGTGATCTGCCCCAATGTGTTTAAAAATGAGAGTTGGGGAGGGGAGGGAGTTGCATAAATGACAGAGAATTGGATTTCAGATGTCCATAGCTAATTTTACAACGCTGCCCACAAGCCCAGTCTGGAAGCTGTGCTGGCTTTGTTAGCTGTCCACAGGAGATCTAGAGGCAGAAGCACCTTATCTGGGCAGGCCCATTAGTACAACATGCTTCTTGCACTGGAGCTGATGCTTCACCTTGGCTGCAGGGAATGGGCGATGCACCGCGTTCCCGTCTGATTGCATTTCAGTGGATGTTGCCTTAGCTTGATGTAATTTTTAATGTTTTTTCCAGCTAGTGCTGGGTGGGGATATTCTTTCAATAAGTCTAGTTATTGAGTTCCAAATAAACAGTGTTAGCTCGTTACAGTTCTTCTACCTCAAGAAATAGTTATTAACAAGGTCAGTGTGAAGAAATGTATTTTATGTTTGCCTGCATGGTATCTAGATCAAATGACATCAGGCTTACGTAGTAAAACAGCTATATTAAAAAAAAATTAACTCGTGGATGCCTCCTGATTAGTTAAAAGGTGTGGTTCACTCCTCACAGGCTGGCATTGTGTTTTCCTTGAAATAACTGTTGGTGTGTGAACTTCAGGGTGGTTCCTCCATCTAGGCAAGCAACCCTGGGGTGTCTGCAGGGATTCCTGGTGGAGGCCCCAAGATGGTGGGATGGGAGCCTCTGCTGCTGAGCTCTCATCCAAGCTCCTCCTCCAGAAACCCTGTTGTGATGGTAAGTAGTGGTTGGCGTGCCAGACAGAGGGTTGGAAAGGAAAGCCTGGAGCTTGTTCCAAGGCCTCCCCTTCCCCCTGTCCATTTATCCTTGATTTTCCCAGTGAGGGTGTAACAGCCAGGGCGCTGGGCTGGCGGGGCTGTGTGCCTGCAGGTGGGTCAGTGTCGTGTGTGGCAGTGCTGGTTTGCATTTAAAAAATCCCCAAACTTATAGGTGACTGTTGCTGAGGAAGGTTGAACATGTTAACCTCAATGACAAAGAAAACAAATTTAAGCAGATTTTTCTTTTCAACTTTTTTCTTTTAAACTCCACATGATGGATCTGTCCCCGCAGAGCCAGGACTGAGGCACGGCCACGGCGAGCAGTACTGCACTTATCTCTGCTGTGAATTAAGCTGGTTTGCTTCACACCAAGGAGCAGAAAGAAAAGCAAGTCACTGCAGTGGGACATTCATGGTAGCAGTCCCATTTTTCATGAATTGCTCAGGTCTCTGCCCACGTTTTCTGACACCTATATATTCACATTCAGACCTACTAGGTTTAATCCTAATATTTCACCACTTCTGTATGACAAAGGAAAAATCCCTACGAAACGTAGTGAGGAGTTGAGCGTTCAATTTGTGGTGTGGTCTTCCAAGTGGTGAGCAGCTGGTGGCATCCGTGGGAGTCAGCAGCACAGCGTGCTGTCCCTGGGCTCTGGCACTGGCATCCCTGGGCTCCGGCACGCTGCTGGTGCTGGGGCTGAGGTCCAGCAAGCGGAGGGGATGTGCTGGGAGAGACCATCATCTCTCCTGCCAGTGTCTCTGGGGTCAGCCCCATGTTGGCAGCGGTGAGATGCAGACAGGGAGCCATTTAATCCTTCCAGTTTACTCTCTTTTCCTGCTTTGCATCCCCTTTTGAAAAGATGGGATGTTTCTGCTCTGGCACATCTTGCAGTTGATAAGTCTTTATGCTAATACTTTCCTTGGTGTTGCAATTTGTCCCTGAGCAAAACCATTAGTTGGGAATATGATGTCTCATTAAGTATCTAACTTCAGGATTCAGAAGTCTCCAGCCAACCTCCTCCCTCCCTGCCTGGCACATAAAAACCTCTTTAGAGTTTGAAGTTCTTACAGACAACATGAAAGGCTGGAAACGCATCTTTATGTTTTATGGAAGTAGAAATTCACATGTAAGCAGCTATCAGGGCTTAGGAAAAATTGCAAATACCACTGGATTTGCCATTAGTCTCTTGTTTTGTTAGAGCAATTACGGTTATAGCCGAAGTCGGCAGTACTGCTGGTGCACAGTGGAAATGCCTTCGCGTTCCTGTGCTTCAGAGATTTTCTCTTTCACACTTTAATTCAGCAGGTCCAGGATCGAGGCCAAAGCTTTTCTTCTCTATGTAACTAATAGAAAGACAGCCAATTCAGCAGAATTTCTGTAAATAGCCTGTTCCAGATGAATTGAGAATTGTGTATCCGAATGCCAGCAGGGCTAACGCGAAGGGTAGTTTGCAAAAGAAAATGGAAATCTTGTGTTAGAGGAGCAGGCTTCTGAAACGCAATGTAAAACTGCACTTTTGGACTTCAAAAAAATAATGTTTGCTGTAGTCATGAAACTGCCCAAAATGCAGAATAATAAAGTCTTGATACCTGGTGCTGAAGGGCAGCATCCAGGGGGTGAATCCTCCCAGTCATGCAGAAAACGCTCAGCATCTGCTTAAAATCCTATAGTACTCGAGCAGCAAGCTGGTCCCTTGAACTAAAAGGGCTCCTCCAGTATCTTTTATTTTTTTTAATTGACAAAGAACAGCACCTGTTGGGATAGAAGAGCCATGGCAGTCGTGGCATGGTTTGGGGTACCCTGCCTTTACCATCTGCACAGAGTTGGGGGTTTAGGGGGGCAGTGGGTACTGCAGGGGAGCTGCTCGGCTGGGGGTGGTCCAGGACATGCTCCCCACCCTGAGCAGTGACCACTGCCTGCAGAGTTCAACTCCCATGGGAACAGTTGGATTGGAGGTCTGTTGCTGTCTAGCCTTTAAAAGCCAGCATTGACGGGGCGGGTTGTTCCTTCACGCTAGCTGCCATGTAACTCCTCGGACTGTAAATGGATTTGCATGCGTGCTGCTGTGCTGGCGTGCCGGGTTGTGCAGGGCACAGAAGATTCAGGTTACAGCTTTCTGCTTGAGGAAGGGCACCAGGGGCAGGGAGAGGCTTGCTCTCAAGTTATGCATGTGTCTTTGGCTGGGTTGACTTGGGCTCTGCGAATCATTTGCATTTACCTTTGCTGCAGAGTATGTACAGCCTATTTGTTCATGAGGGTTAAACAGTACAGCACTGTGCCAGGGCTGCACCTCCGCCTTGCAGCCTTTTTCTTCCTTATGGCTAACTTGGTGTTTTTGGTTTTTTGGTTTTTTTTTTTTTCATTTGCTGGTATTAGCTGAAACTTGGCACAGCCAAGGAAAATTGGTGCCTTTCCCATGCTGTTCTGCAGCAGATACAGGCTTGCATGCACAGTGGTGCCAGCAGCCAGCAAGGGCATGTAGCAAGGGACATGGATTAGTCAAAGGGCTGACGGTAAAAGCACAATTTTGGACTAGCCCATGTGACAACGATGAGCCGCCTTCTTCCAAATCTGTCGCCTTTCTTCTAGAAAAAGCCCTAAACCTGTAATACAGTGCCTGGGGTTGTGTTTAGCGAGGACTCAGCATGTCACCAGTTGGATTTAAATACAGTGGGGGAAGAGGCTGGTGCGTGGGCAGTGTGTGAGCCCCATCCCTTGTGCTGGCTGAGCCCCCAGCAGTGGGATGTGCCCGCTAGTGAGGGTCCAGGAAGCCCCAGCCGGGCTGCAAGGGCAGCATGCATCCCTGGGGAGGGGATGCGGCTCCTGGCAGAGCTACGGCAGTGTGCGCCTTAGCCTCTGCTGGTTACTGCCTTCAGCCCTATTCTGATACTAGGGAATAGCGCTTGGGCTGCGTGAGCCTGCGGATGAGGTGGCATGGGGAGAAACCCAATGGTGGGGAAGAGCACATGCTCTTAAAAGCTCCAGCATACACTCTGAGCATTGGGGTTTTTTTTTTTTGTTCCCTTATTGGTGACTGTTCACAACCTATTTGGGAAGGCACTTGAGAAGAAATAAGCTAATTACATAATTTAATAAAAGATGTGAGAGTACCAATCTAAGCACGCTGGCAATGTTGGAGGAGCTGGGGCTGTAGAACGTGACTTGTGTTTCACGGGAGAGATTAATCGTGTCGACTCCCGGGAGACAGGTCTGCCAAAAAGGTGGTTGTGTTGGATGCACTGTTCGTATCGTTAAAATTAGTTCTTGTACACAGCCTAATAAAAGCAGAAGAAAAGATTTCTAGCAGAAGGGATCAATAACTTGAAAGCATTCTAATTCAAAATTAGAAAAATGAGAACAGTTATGGGCAAGGAGAGTGTATTAATAAAGGAAAATGAGTATTTGTTACTGCTGGTGTGAAATGAGATAATTTAAGAGAAATGCTCTAAGTGCCTTTTGTCACAGTTAATGCCTTTTGTTAGACTTCCAAGCAAAATGGAGCCTGCGACTTTCAATTTCAGGGTTCTCAGATGATCAAAATACCGTGGGGCAGTCTGATCATCTCATACTTTGCTGGAATGAGGTCATCAATAACTTTTGCCTGGATGTGATTTACACAGTTGTCAATGTCTGAATTGCCATAATATGTCTCTGCCTGGGAAAAATGCTGCATTCAGAGGGAAAAAAACCTAAAGCAGGAGCTCTCTGGGTAGCTGGTTCACTGCTAATAATGGATACAGAAAAGTGATTACTTGTGATCCATTCAAATAGAAAGGCTCAGCCTCTAAAGCTGGAGGCATGGAAGCTGTTACAAGGTCAAGCAGTGTCCTTAAGGAGAAATAGGTGGCGAATACTGTCAATTGCAGATAACACATCTGCAGCATCATGGAAGGTACATCTGAAATTAAGATTAAAGTTAAGGAGAAATAGGTGGCGAATACTGTCAATTGCAGATAACACATCTGCAGCATCATGGAAAGTACATCTGAAATTAAGATTAAAGGTGCTTTGCACTCGTACGGAGAGGGGGGGGAAAAAGAGAAGATAGAGGCGAAATCAGGGAAAAAAGAGGATTAGCTTTTGGTGGGTGACAAGCGATAGCTCTGGCCAGGGAGAGATTTAAGCAGCAAAGTGCTCAGTAACCTGGGGAATTATCAGAGGTTTCTGCAGCCACTACCAACTGATGGTCTTCAACAGCCCGAAATTCTTTGTGTTTGAACCTCTCTCTCACCCCGTGCCTATGTGTGTACATGCACATGCAAAAATCTCATCTGCAGCCCCATATGTCAGGCTGGGAATCCAAAAACCAGAGGCCCTGGTCATCCATGCTTGCAGAATTCTGCTTTAATTTCAGATGCCTTAGTTTACATTGAGGCAAAAAGGGACCTGACCTTCAGCTATGCTGGTAGACCTCTTTCTTTTGTTGGCATACGTTGCGGGTCAGGGCGCTGAGAGCTTCTGAAAATGAAGTCCTCATGTCTTGACAGATGTTTTCAAGTTTCTGCTTTGGTAAATGGGGCTAGAAAGCTTTGCTAAAGGTCCTGCAAGAGAAACTGGATCTCTTGACTGATGGATATGAGCCGAAATTAGCATTTCTTAATATGTTGAAGAGGGTGATACTGTAAGTTTTGTCAGTCCCACCATGCTGAGAAACCCCAGTTTGTGAAAATAGGTTTTGGCTACAACCTCTTCGAGGAGTAGAAGGACTCAACCGTTTATAACCATGTCAGTGGCTTCACAGGTGGGAGACTTGGATTCGTGTTCCCAACTTAGTGATCCCAAAGGAAAATACCTCCCCTGAAGCAGAACAAGCAAGGTCCAAGGGATGTAATGTGCTTTTCCTGCACCTTGGGAAAACACCACAGCCAAACAGAACTTACGGGTTTTTCATTCAAATCGGACCCTTCAATGCAAATCTTATTCTTGCAAAAAATTCCGAAAGGTTTGGGGTTTATTCTGTAGTGAAAGAAAAATGCAAATCTCAAGCATTTTGGGGAACTGGTGGTGGTGTCCTAGGGTCAGCGGTACCCAGAACCGCACGTCTGCTTGCTTCCTCTGTGGCAAGATGCTTACTGACACCCGATTCATCAGGGCTGTAAATACCCAGACGTCTGGGAGGCCTTACTGGTGTCTGGTCTGTAGCTGACCTTTCATTTTGCTAGCAGAAAATGAGGATTAACCTTGAGATCAGGAGACTACAGTGAAGACTGCACACCCATGCTATAGGATTAAAACAGATGCAGAAACTGGAAAGGGAGCGTATCGTAGCTGTTAAAGATCATCTATGTGCTATTAACGTACCAGTGACCAGGTCTCATCCTGAGCTTGTGGAAGCTTTACCTGCATAAATTGTGTATGAACTATAACGACGTCCCAGGTATGTGTCCTTCTTGTACATACGTGGACCTTGCCTTCTCCATTTTCTCATGTGCCTGAACTAGTCTTATCAAAGGAGGATAGTGTTTAATCTGAGGCAAGCGTCAGAAGAATAAGCTACTATGGTTTTTGGTAGTCTGGTACAAAATTCTTTCGGCGTTTCTTGGTGCTTAGTTATTAATGAGGCATTTGTTCTATTTGCTTAAAAACCTCCCAGCAGCTAGCACATGTGCACTATGCAAATTATTTGTGGTCTGGTTAAATACTGTTTTTCTAGGAAGGGGAATAACAGAAATTAGTAGAGGAAAAATAAGTAACATTAACCCTCTGTAGGTTGTTCCCTCATTAATTATTTCGGTTATTTGGCTCTTGTGGTGGAACTGAGCATGCTGCTGTCATTAACAGCGATTCGGGACCTCGGCTTGAATAGTCACATACTCCTGAGTGCTTACTTTAGGTGGCAGTGGTCCAGAAAACTGCCAGCATCCTAATTAACACACTTTTTCAATGGACAATATTAATATTCATACTCTTATACTGTAAAATGAGTAATTTGAATAGACAGAATGTCTTGCACTTTCTTTGATCTCTTGTGGATTAACCTACAAAAGGCCATTGGCACTCATTCTTTCAGGCGTTAATGGGTACAAAGGCTTCTAATAAAATAGCGTGGAGCAGAGTTACCTAAGAATGTGTAGCAAATATAATGCATCTGATAGGGATGTTAATATTTTGTTAGAGTGGCGAAGGAAAATGTGAAGGGAAATGTTTGTAGTAGATGTGCACCTCCAAATGATGGAGGAGTAAGGCAGCTCTCAGGGGTGACTGGTCCCACAACATCCATCTGAATGATGTCAGCCCAGCAGCGGTGATGCAGAAGTCCCCCAGCTGAGCCAGTGCTAGAGGAAAATAGTACTGAAAGGGAGAAAGCAAATATATGTTTCACTGGAAAACAAAAGACTTGGAAGGCTGGTCATGTTTTATTGATGCCCACCGTTGGGGGCTACCAAAAGATATACTACCGATTTTAGCAAAAGGAATGGAAGTGCGGAAAATACTGTGAAAGAAAAGATTCACCCAGAGGAAAAAGCAGAGGTGCAACTGAAGCAGAAAACGCTGTATTTAGCAACTAGGTTAAGAGGCATGAGGGTTGTAGGATATGTTCGGGTAATCACCAACTCATTTACTAAAGTATCCAGATTACTCTGTTCACCTGAGATACGTGCCCTGTATGTGCACAAACCATCCTACAGAAGATACCCTCTGCCTCTCCCAAGGTCTGACTGACCCTGAATCCTCAAGGAAGGAGAAACTGGCTTTGGGGTCAGTATTGAGGGGAAACTGCTGGTGAAAAAAAGATGAGTCTCAGCACATCTTTGGTTCAACATTCAGTATAGAGTAGGCTGTTAGCTGGAGGGGATGAGCTTTGCAGTTGCTCCGTCCTCTAAAGAGCCTTTGCTGGTGCAAATAGTGCAAAGGAAGGAGGCCCTTCCGGTAGCTGCAGATTTGGCTGTGGTCCCTGCAGGACTTGAGTTCCTACAGAGATGTTGGTCTGTCTTCAGCAGTGGAGGAGAAAGCCTGCTCCAGTGCAGAATTGATGCTAACAAATTGTATTTTGACTTGCTCGGCATAGGAACGAGGTCACATTTAACAGAATTGGGGGATACTTTGAAGAATTAATAAAAAGGAGCTGAGTGAGAGGGCAGCTGTGGACACAGATTACCTGGACCCGGGATGGTTTCTGGTGGCGTCACACACAATCTGTGCATTCGCAGGGCCTGGCACTGACTGTGGTCTCTTATGGAGGATGCAAACATGTCTTAGATCTCAACAAGCAGAAGGCATCTGTGAAGAGCAGCGTTTTTCTAAAGATGAAGGTGACTGTGTAGTGCTACGGGGTTCACTGTTTAAAACTGATTTAGTTCACTTTGTATGCAGGTAGCTTTGACGTCTGGATGAAAGCTTAACCATGGAAACCGTAGCTGCCAGTCAGAGCAGCAAACCTCTTTCTGCAGAGCCTGGCCTGACTCTGCTCTGCTGGTGGCATCTTTGTCTCTGTGTCTGTGGCCTGTATAGGCTGTTGGAATGGGACAAACCTCTTTTTCTGAAAGTAACTCATCAACCCCTCTGCCAGCAGCCAAGATGGGGAGACAAGACTGAAGTACCCAATTGACTTTAGATGCTGTCTGTCGGCTGGTGGTTAGACCTAAAGCATTTGTGTGTGTTTGCCTAGGCTGTGTCCATCAGATGTTCAAAGATGGGTGGCATCTGCTCTTTTCAAATAGCTTCAAGTACCTCTTTTTATGGTGTGTTCACGATGAACGCTTACCTTTTGGTACCATCCATGAGCTCTTTCGATAAGCTGGCACATGGCGGGTCCTATGCAAACACTGAACATGGATGATGTACTTGCCTTTGCCCTTTCAAACCCCGGCACGTTTGTGCATCCAACCGCAACACCAATGGCCATGTTAGCTGTCGCTTGGTCTACCGTGTCCCAGCTGGAGCACGTCCCCAGCCTGCATCTTCATCAAATGTCATCCTGAAAAATGATCTCATAGGACAAAGATTTGCACTGAGCTATGGTATCTGGAGAGCAGCGCTGTGAACCTGTTCCCATCAACTTCTGGGTAGGCACATTCCCATAGGTATCAGCAGGAGTGCCACAGTGGGGGCACTTAGTCTTCCTGGCTCTGTGAACTCGGTTTAATATTAAAAAAACCCAAACAAACAAACCAAAACCCCTATAATAATTAAGGTGTAAGGAGAAGAAAAAGAATGTCTTCAGCCTGTGCCAGAGGTTACTTGAGTCCCTGCACAAAGGAACCCACTGGCGAGATTGGAGACATCCCGTTAGCCGGGAGCTAATGGAAAAATTAGAGGCTTTTAGAGCCTGAGTCAGTGTCGTGAATCAAACGCTGAAAACCTGCTTTGTTATTGCAGCTTTAACAGAACTAGCAAATCTCCTTCAAGGAGTTTCTGTGATTGAATGAGTGGAAAATAAAAGTCTACATCCCACATGCTTCTCCACTGCGGCCGTGGGGGGCTTGCTGGGGCTGGGGCTGGCAGGCTCCCCCATCAGCCCTGCCTTTCGCTCTCCGCAGCTCCCTCCCTTGAGCAGAAGATATTTTGGCTAGCAGTGAAACAGCCAGTGAGTCAAAAAAGGAGGAGGAAAAAAAACAAAGAAAGGAGAGAGGAATAATAATAAAAGTAATACTCAAGCCAGTTAGAAGGGGAGGGAAGCGGGCAGCAAGTGGTGCAGAGCTGTGACTCAGAGGCAGCTCCGCTCCTGACGTGTGCCGAGCCAAGCGAACGCAATACTGCAGCATCTCCGCTGATGGGCTTGGCAGCTTCCTGGCAGCCGGGGAGGCAGCAAGGCCGGAGGGCTGTGCCGCTTTCCCCGTCCCCTTCATCCCTCCTCCACTCTTGTTTCCAGCCCCGTGTCTCCTGCCTGCAGCGCAGGCACTGCAGGTCTGCCTCTAGACGATGCCCAGATCAGCCCCTGCCTGCGCACAGAGGTTGCTCTTTGCTCCGGCTGCGGAGAGTGGCGAGATCGAGGAATGGTAATTGTGGCGCCGAAGCAAGATGCCCGGTGCTGGGTGGCACAGATACCCTCCTGCTGGGTTCAGGCACACGATAAGCTGAGCTGAGCTCCCTCGCTGCTTCTTCCATCTGCCTGCGTCTTTGCTGCCAGAGTTCATAGAAGTACCGAAATCTATTTTCCTGCCGATACTTGCTGTCCTTACGCATCCTCCTTTTGTGAAGCGCTTTCACTTTAATTGATTATTTTTTAGAACTTTTGGAAAAAGTCCCAAACAAGGCCTTAAAATAGAGAAATCATGTAGGTTTAAATATTTTTGAGGAAGGCTGGGAAAATATTCTGCAGCCTGCTCTACGACCTTTTCATGGCTCCTAGGAGGCCGATAGCAACTTATTTTTGAATAATCTCCCAATTGCATTCAAAATATGAAAAAATATACTCTTGTATAACTGCGTATTTTGCTTCAAGGTGACAAAAGTAAGTTAAGTCTTAAATGTACTGACTGTTGGCAATGCAGGGCTGATGCCAGAAGGGTATTTGTGTCCATCAGAACACCAAGGCACAGGGCATGATTTTTTATTTTTATTTAATCTCCCTTATGAGAAGGCTATGGTTAGCCAGGCCATGCTTGAAGGTCAGTGTTGGCTCCCCCTAAAAGCTCACATGGCATTTCATTCAGTTGAGCTTTACAGGGTTTATTGCTTCATTCTCAGGGCTCAACCCAGAAATTATTTTTCCCCTTTTTGCAGAAAGGACGTTTTCTCCCAGATCCTTGGCTCTGGTGATGGGGGAGGGAAACTCTTCTAATCCAAAATATTCAAATGATGGTTTCCTGGTAGTAAGGAACTTAACTTCTTTTTTTTTTTTGCTTTGCTTTTTTTTTTTGGCTTGTCCCAAAATGCGTGTATAGTGCAATACCTGTCTGGGAAACGTGCACTATTTTTGAGCTTTGGTCCCCATTCTGGGGTTTTACTTTGTTTTTAATGTGTCTCTGCGAAGGTCAGTGTTGCTCCCCCTAAAAGCTCACATGGCATTTCATTCAGTTGAGCTTTACAGGGTTTATTGCTTCATTCTCAGGGCTCAACCCAGAAATTATTTTTCCCCTTTTTGCAGAAAGGACGTTTTCTCCCAGATCCTTGGCTCTGGTGTGGGGGAGGGAAACTCTTCTAATCCAAAATATTCAAATGATGGTTTCCTGGTAGTAAGGATTAACTTCTTTATGAGAAGGCTATGGTTAGCCAGGCCATGCTTGAAGGTCAGTGTTGGCTCCCCCTAAAAGCTCACATGGCATTTCATTCAGTTGAGCTTTACAGGGTTTATTGCTTCATTCTCAGGGCTCAACCCAGAAATTATTTTTCCCCTTTTTGCAGAAAGGACGTTTTCTCCCAGATCCTTGGCTCTGGTGATGGGGGAGGGAAACTCTTCTAATCCAAAATATTCAAATGATGGTTTCCTGGTAGTAAGGAACTTAACTTCTTTTTTTTTTTGCTTTGCTTTTTTTTTTTGGCTTGTCCCAAAATGCGTGTATAGTGCAATACCTGTCTGGGAAACGTGCACTATTTTTGAGCTTTGGTCCCCATTCTGGGGTTTTACTTTGTTTTTAATGTGTCTCTGCAGCGGGAGCTGCTGCAGTTCCAGCTCTCTCTCCTTGCTCGACATGGAGACAGTTAATGAGAGGTCTTCCAAGGCTCCCCTTTCTCACCAAATGCCTTTTCCTGCCTCTGCGCCCTGGCCCGAGGTTAAGCATCTCTGCTCCTCGAGGAACGCAGGAGCGCCCTTTGCAGGAGCAGCTAATTGGCAGTGGCTGCGGAGGTGACAGTGCCCTTCGTCTGCCAGACGGAGCAAAGCTGTTAGCCAGTGGCATGAGAGCACAGAAGTGAACCATTTATTTTCTAATTACTATTATTTGGGCAGATTCTTCTGAAGGACCTGTAACCTATCTCTGCCGCAGTGACTTTGGTGAGCGGTGGCTCTCTCCAGCCTCGGCTGCAGAGCCACGTTGTCCCGGTACGGCGTTCACAACCTTTATCAAAATACTGTTTCTTGCTAATTTGTGTAATGCTGTTGGAGGTAATGAAGCTGGGACTGAGCAGCCAGTGAAAACTGCAGTGGAGGGATCCGTGTGTTCATCCATTCTTCTGCCCCGTGGGATCCCCGGCTGCCCCAGGCAGCACAGGGAATAGGGATGCTACATGCACCCTCTGGAATAGCTACCCTGATGTCAGGGTTAGCCTGTGAAAAATGTTGAAACATATTATTTTGAACAGAATGGGGTATCTGCTTGCAAAGCAAACAACTTTTGTTGGTTAACTTGAGCTCCGCACAGGTTCACAAATTTTGGGCTGTGTAGAGGCGAGGCACCCAGCTTGCTTGGTGTTGCAGTAAGGAAAGGAGATCACCTCTAGCTATTTAATGATGACTGGCTCGATCTCATCCGTATTAGTTCCTAATACGGTTATTTACATGCTCAGCTCAAGCATATGAACAACCCTTTTGAAATCAAATGGGGCTGTTTGGGTGTATAAGGGTGAATACTGGGGAAGTGTTTTGTGAGCCTCATCCAAGTTAACTGTGCTCCCCTTTATTTTATTGTCCCTCACATGGTCAGGAGATAAAATTATATTATGTTTTTCTCCTGTGAGACTGCATGGGTATATAAGCCAGGGACAGACAGGTATAGATGCACCACAAAGAAGAAAGCCGCCTCCTTTGGCAGAGGTGGTGGCCAAGGAGACCCTGCAAACGCCCCTGCTGCAGCGCAGGGAGAAGAGGATGCTCGAGTCAAAATGGAAAATTACTTTCCACAGCATTTTATCTAAGATCCAGTCCCAGTTACTGCTCCAGGACTAGTTGAGTGTGGTGAAGAACTAAAAGCCAGCGGATTATTTCAAATTCCTTTTTTATTCTGGAGACAGGAGGGGGGAAAAAAAATGTCACTTTTAAGCTGTCAGGGCTGTATCAATTACCAAAGAGTGAGAAGGCGGGAGGGAGTGCTGTGTGGAAACCCCAAGGGGTTTGCTACTGCCAGGGTGGTGTTACAGGGGTCCTAGCCCTGTGATCTGGAGTCGCATCCTGGCCTGTCAGAGCAAACAGGCACTGACATTGTTGTTCCTTCGTAGGGCAGGCAGGGATCCGTGGTGACTGGGCATCTGTGAGGCCGGCAGCTGAGTCACGGCTGCAGTGAGGGGATGCTTGGAGAGCAGGGACCGTCACCCTCATCCCTTCCAGAGCATCCCTGCCCGCCCCACAGGGCTTCAGGTGGGACCCAGCAGGTGTTTGAGGGTGGCAGAGGGGGTATTACCTCTAGCAATTAAGACTTTCTTCACTCCCATCTTCTTTCAGTTCTGAAGCAGCATTTGCATTTGTATCCATTTTTTTTCCCCGGCTGCTGCGAGATTTGTGCCGAGGGGGCCTTTTTGGAGAATGCCTCTGACAGAAATGTATTTTCTTGTTCCTTGAAGCTGAAAGCCATAAAGAAAAGAATGACTTTAATGAACAGACCTTGCCGAATCACCACCTTGAATCTCTAGTTGCTCGTGTGAATCAAAACCTGCTGAAAGTAGGTCATATAGTAAAAATGAATTAAGTTTACTTCACATTTTATTGACTCTGCCAGTTTTTCACTCATAGAGGCTTATAGTTAGGAATGTATCTTGTCTTGTTAATGCTAGGCTGAGGTAAAAAGGGGAAATACTGTTCTTTATCCCCTCCCTTTTAGCTTGCCTGTTTGAGGTAGTCGAGTGTATGATGGATGCCCTTACTGTTTGTTTATTCTTTTATTCTCCTGCACTGAAGAACTGCTTAAGTGATGATCAAACTCCCATAGTACGTTCACAAGTGGGAATTCAGCCTGGTCCCAAAAGTTTATGCAACACCTAAATTCTTCCTAAAACTTCCATGAAGGGTTGAAGTGGTGGTGTGGTGCGTGTCTGCAGGCAGATGGATTGCACTGCATCTCCTCCTTAGTGCCCCACTGAACCAAGGAAACACACTTGGACCAATGATGTTTGGGGTCTCCAACCCTGTTTGTTGTGCTGTAATGTTGAGAGGATCCTGGATGGCTGTGCTGAGGTGGGCTGTGGGGGACATTCACAGGTCCAGAGGGTGTCAGGTTTTTTCAAAAGGAAGATTTTCTTGTTGCCCCTCATTTATGAGATTCACTTCAATTATCTGAGAAGAAGCACAAATGAAAATCCTTGTAGAAGCTTGTTTTATAGAGCTGCAGGTTGGACTCTGCTGTATGCAAGGGAGGAAGAGGGACCCAGCTGTGCAGCCACATTTGTGAAGGTTTCATCACCAACACAGCAGCCTGTTGCAATCCTGAGAGTTAACCTGGAGTTTTTAATTCATATTTGGGTTGCATTTATTATGCTATCACTAATTTAGCCCCTGTTTGTTTGTTTTGGCAGTGTGGGGCTGCAGCAACAGCATGCTACTTCCCAGAAATCTCTGAGAACGGGGCAGGGGGGAGTAGGTGGTTTTGGGCACTGAATAGCTGAATATTTGGGAATGTTAGGAGCAACGCTTTATTGATTTTGCTAAAATATTGGACTTTTAGACCAATCTGGCTGGGGTTTGGATTGACTGCTGTCACTGTCCCTGTACTGTTGATAGGACAAACCTGGCTGGGTGCAGGCTTGGTGTGGGAGGTGTGTGCATGGGGGTTTCAGGTAACTTCTGTGCCCTCTGTCTCATAGCCACGTGATCAGATGAATTATCTTCTATTTGTAATGTTAAATGTAAGTCAGTGTGGCTGGCTTACTGCAGAGCAGTCCAAGGCTAACAGGTAATGTGGGTGGGATAACCACATACAAGTGTGACTGTGGGACCCACAAGTGAGTCACTGTAGCTCAGACCCCATTTAGATGACTTCAGAAGGACTTTCTACAAGGCCAGTTGACAGGATACGTACATAAAGTAGCAAATAAAATGGCAAATAAATCCTGGAAACATCTAGATCTGATATTTCTAAATGATCTAGCACCAACCCCTGGATTTCCAAATTTGGGGAGTTTGAACCACGTTCCCATGGTGGTGCATGGAGAAGGGAGGGACAGGAGTCAGGCTGGAAAAGGGGGGATGTGGCGGGGAGGATTTCCAGCATCCAAGCACCAGAGCCATGACTATTGAGCTTTGTTAGCATGCTGCAGGTTAGATACTTGTACTCAGGATGAACTGGTCAGATTCCTTCCCAAACAGCCCAGCTGGTCCAGTCCCTGTCCTTACTGCCATGGGGCTGTTGCTCCTGAGACGTGACTGGGTGGGAACACTCATGGACCAAGGCAGGAGGTCTGGTGAAACTCTTCAGTGGGAGGTACTTAAATTGGGGTGTCTTTGGGATGCGCTGAGAGCGGGAGTGAAAACCACAGCATAGTAACTCATTCTTCAACAGACTCGGCCAGCATTTGAGATGACATGCAATACATCTTGGAGAACATGAGGGATGGGTTTGAATGGCCAAGGCTGGTGGTGAACAAGGGGCAGTGAGGACAGTGACTCTGTGCTTGATACCCATCGCTGGCAGGGCTTGGGGCTGGCTATGCTGATCATTTCTATCCTTTTTTATAAGGTTGGAATTAGTTTCCATATTTTAACGATGATGACGGAAGACTTTAATGACGTGATGGATGTTGTAGCCCTGAGATACTGCAGTGGAGATGAGATGAGGTAGGTCTTAGCCTCCAGTGCTAGTGCAGGATGCCTCCTGGGCTTTTTAACTGAGAAGTAAATGCACTAATTAGGATTTGGGAGTGTAAACAAGGGGGTGCAGCTTCTTAAGTTCATTTGACCATTTGGTTACAGCTTGCAGCAGCTTCTTTTGACATGACTTACTGCACGCAGGGAGGATGCTTTTCTGGTGGGAAAGGAATAAAAGGGAACTGTAGGCCAGATGTTCACCTGCTGTAAGCGAGGGCAGTCGCACTGGGTAGCGCCTGTCTGCCATCCTGCGGCTGGGGAGCTCAGTGCTTAAAACACGAAGGTGTGAGAGCTCTCTGGCAGCGGGGTTCCCTCCTTGCGAAATAGTTTTCTGGTTTTGTGAAATCCTAGATTTCGGGGTGGTCAGACCTACCTCGTCATCTGGCAGATGATGGACTCCACCTGTTAATTTCTACGACGTGGGCACAACTGCAGGTCGGGCACCTTATTCAGATCAAACTTTTAATTTTGGTGTAAAGCCTTCAAGCATCAGCGGTTCCACTGCTCCTCCATCAGTCCCTGCTGGTGATTAATTACTCTCACTTAAAAATTATGCACTTTATTTCCCATTAGACTTTGTCTGTCTTCAGTTTGTAGTCATTGGATGATCTTGTGGTCTTTGTCTGCCATGTTCTGCCTCTTTCTGGTATTGTGATTTCTCCTGAAGTTTCTGCTGGGGTTAAACAATCTGGTCTCAGCTTTAGCAAGAAGCTGGGAGGAAGAGAATGGAGAGAAGGGAGAAGCGTTGCAGCGGTGGGATCCCATGGCTTTGTGCATGCGGTGTTTTTCATTTAAAAGACTTTTTTAAGGGAGACATGTAATAACATACAGCACTGAGATTTTATCTTGTGTTTAGGATTTCTGTCATAGCTAATGGCAAAACTGTGAATGAGGGCAGCTTCACTAATGATTGATGATTTTTTTTTTTCCTGCCTTCCTATCTCTTCTGCCTGCTGTAAATGGTACGTACTTTAAGGGGGTGAAAAATCCCTACTGATAAATTAGGATTTGTTTTGCAACCTTCTCTTTGCAATTATAGCTAACTGCTTTGATCTCAGCTGAAGACCTTTATCCAATGACAGAATATAAGTCTTCTCTACCTCTGGTTTCATAATTTAAAGAAATAAAGCCAGGAACTAACTGGGTAGGAGGAGAAAAGTCCCCACTGGTACCCCGTACCAGGCTGCCTGGGGAGGGCACAGCAGAGACTAAAAGTAGCCTCTGTCCTTTTAATTACTGCTGGAGAATCCACACATTACCTAAAATCACAGCTTGAAAAAATTAAACTATTTAATCTTGCATAATACAATGTGACATACAGACGAAGACCTGTAAGTAAACCACTATTCTAGTCCAGAAAAGACCTTCATTGACTATTATGTGAATAATAAATCTTTCATTTTCTCTAAGAAACAGTAATTACAGAATCTTCAGCTGCGATGGGTATCTCCTGCTGACAATAAATGTCTATCCTTCAGTACATCATCAGTATCATGGTGATGAATGCTGGTGTGGACTACACTGTAGAGATAATATAAAATACTGTCTGTAGTACGTACTGGCAGCCC
>NW_008795378.1:2069230-2094571 GCF_000699145.1 Aptenodytes forsteri | reverse complement strand
TTTTTTCATTTTTTTTTTTTTTTTTTTTTTTAAGCCTTGTGAGTACAGATTGAGATGGTGCTCTGTGTATCCAGGAACATGTCTTGTTTGTCGCACTTTCTTTTTTTAACAGTTCCAAGATATTTTTGCTGTCTGGCTCTTGGTTACTAGCAAGGAGTTCCAAGGAGATAAGCTCCACTCTTCAGTAGGTAGGAAGCTGCCTCAGCAGTCGCAGCAGAGAGGGATGACCTCTTTCACTGCTTCACCAGCAAAATCGAAGTGGAAAACCAAGTGGATCAATGGGAGCTGTAATCCAGTTTTGCAGCGTGGAACTGGGTCACGGGGAAGCGTGGGCAGCTCAGAGGCTTCACTGCTGCCTGCTACGGGGAGCCTGCCTGTGGGTTCAGCTACAGTGCCTGGAGGCAGCTCAAGGTCACGTTCGACTGCCGTTCCCTTTCAATCCTGATGGGCACCAGCTGTCTTACAATGGGGATTGGTACATGTAGCAGATGAGGACATCAGAAAGGAATCGTCTTCAATATACATCTTCATTAGGGCTAACATGGATGTTGCTGGAAGGCAAACGTGAAGTTTCTCTGGCATAGGACCTACAGCTGGAGGCTTCAACTCTGTTGCCCAAGCCATCCCTGGGGATGACGGCTCTGCCGCATGTTGGTATGTATTTGGTTGCTGGTTACAAGAGATCTTGAGTCTAGATATCATGGACCTAGCAGGACAACTGAGTGTTGTCAGCCGAGTGTCAGGGAATCAGCCCAATGTGACTGTCTCTCTGTAGTAACAGCTGAGAGCTGAACTTCTGAACATGCCGTAGAAGGGCTTCTGCTACTGGGTGTCTGCGATTTTAATACACTACATTGGATAAATTACTTTTTTCAATCACTCTTATTCATGCAGTCTGTGTCCAGGCCGCGAGCTGTGCTGGGCGCTGGGGAGGGTCCCCTCCCTCTTTCCTTGAGAGACAGCAGTTCTCCCATGACACTGCTTGACGCTTCCAAAAGTTGTCTTCAGGGTTAGTTCCTAACAGAGACTGTTGTGATGAGCTGGTCTTGAGCAGAAACAGAAAAATAATTGTGACAAGGTCTGGATGAAAAAGAAATTTTGCCAAAACCTTGCAAAGTGCAGGTTTTAAAAATACACTTCTTCACCACCAGGCTTCAGCCCCGTTTCCAAACCATCCGCATACACCAAGGGCTCTCTGGCTTTAAAACTGGATTCCTCTTTTTGGAAGGAAAAAAAAGAAAAGAGTATTTCTGGACTCAGAATGCTTCTAATCTTTGACTCCTGAATGTACATGCCTTTGAGATGAACATAAAACCAGAAAGGATTTATAGAGAACTTCTTCCCAAGTAGAATATTTGAAAGATGAGCTGTGCAGCAGCGAGTCCCTCTTGGATGCTCAGCCAGGTACCCTGAAGAACAGGGGCCTCTGTGGTGGGATTGTTTTGGCTGGGCAGATGGGGGCCAGCCTCGGTGACTGCTTGCCTGAGCTGGACTCTGGGTTTAATGCTGAGAAAGATAGAAGGATAAAGGGAAGGAGCTAGATGGTGTCTGCATCTATTTTTAATTCTTAAAACTGGTTCTTAAGAAAATATTTCTTGAAAAGAATTGCAACCTTATTTAGATGGCAGCAGATCTGAATTTACTGACAATTCTGAGATTTTTTTATTTTATTTCTTTTTCCCTCTGGCTTAATGTTTTATAATCCCGCGGGAGTTTGGTGGCAGCAGAGAGGCTTGGCCTCTGTTTTGGAGAAGGCTTAGGTAGATCTGATTTTCTTGTAGTCTCATTAATTACGGAGCCTCTTTGAGTCATCTAGAATTCAGAGTGAATCGGGGTATGAGGTTGTTGCCTGCTTTGGCTGTCACGTCGTAGCACAGACTTTTTCCGTGCGTGGTTCACGTGCTTGAGACTTGAAACCATTTCAATAAACACTGGGAGATGTGTGAGCCTCCATCAGTGCCGCTGGGGGCTTTGGTGGAGTCTTCTCTGTGGTTCTGTAATGTTTAAAAAGACTGTAATCGGGCAACCAGATGCTGTGTTTTGACCCTGGGATTTTCTCTCTTCTGTTGCCTCTCTTCCAGGCTGCTCTTAAACAGCTGTGCAGTGGGCACACAAGGAACACAATATTGGTTTGATGAGAGCATCAAAATAGGCAAATATCCAACTTTTGTCTTTAATAGTAGCTGCATTTCTTGCTTCCCTCTCCTCTTGTAGTGTATAGTTTCTCTGTTTTTTCTTTTTTCCTTTATATATTTATTTTTATCTTTCCCTAAACTGAAATTGCCCTAGTTACAGCTGTCATACTCTAGCTTTGCAGTGCTCTGATTTGGCAGCCCTATTCCCTCTTAAAACTTGCAGACAAATAATGACGTTTAACTTGCAGCATCCTCTGGTTGCTCTAGACTGTCACAACAAGATTAGAGTAATTCACGTGAAAGTAGAAAACCCAGCTGTCTTCTAGGAGGAAAGCTGTGCAGAATATGGAGCAGGTTTTGCTGGAGAGCCAGAGCTCCTCTAGTTGCATGCCTGTGTTTAAGCCACATCAAGTCTATGCTGCATCTTCCAGTATTAGTGGTGGCTTCATGGTGCTCTGTGTCTGTCCTCTGGTTGTTTTCTGGAGGTGGAGTCAACTGGGTACCGTTTCATTACTGCTGGTTTAAATCCCAGGTTGAGCTGTATTGTTCCTTGGAAATGAGCGGAAATAACTTGCTGAGATGACTGCCTAAATAATTTACTCTTGGAGGAGCATTCTTTGTGTGCTCTCCGAAGCGATGATAAGGAAGGAAGTAGGACGCTTCTCCTACACAGCAGCACATTGAAAAACATCTCCACTACTTTTTCAGTGACAGGAACAAATTTTGTAGGCCATCCTAATGTTCTGCTACCTTGTGTCCAGTGACTGATGTGGTCCGTTTCATGTTATCCAGTGTTTTTCTTCCTGTCTGGAGCAAAAACTGGCCTTGCCTTTGTGGCTGGCGACAGAGGAGCTCCTGGCATTTCCTGAGATGACTCATCTCTTGCCATGTTGATGCATTTGGGATGACTTTGGGCTCTGTGGTGGTTTGGTAATTAACTGGGCATCTTTCTGAAAGGCTTTCAGTAGTGTCTCCTTGTGACTTTTTTTGCTGTTTAAGTCATTGAACTGTGGTGAGAAACTTTCGTTTGTGCAAAAGGGAGCTTTTGGGTTTTCCTTGCTGCAGGATTAGTCAGATAATGCCCAGTGGGGCTACAGCTTGAAAAGGGGCAGATGTATGTGGTTAAAGCACAGGACTAAGATTGAAGAGCTCAATGTTTCTGTGGTGCCACGTGTTTTCGGTATGATCTGGGCTGTTGACCTTTCTGTGCCTCCCTTGGCTCATTGGTACCGTCAGCCCAGTGGGGACATTGCTCACTTTATTACATTTCTTGGGTAATTGTTGCCAAAACCGCATTTTCTAGTCTGTCCTCCTGTCTCCCCAGGGAGTTGCTGAATGGGCTTGTCAGCCTTGCGAAGCTCTGGGTGGGTCCTTGGTGTAGTATGTAGGGTCTGGTTCAGAAGGGGGTCATGGGGGACCCGGGTCCTCAGCTGCAGGAGGGCTCCGTGGGCATCAGTCCCCACAGGCATCGGTCCCTGCAGATGTGCATCGGTGCAGAGCAATGTGCCTGTAGCTGAGAAGGAGCTCCACAGCCTTCATGGGGGTGTCGACAGCTCTGAGCTCTGGCTCTGGGTCCGCATTTCAGTAGCATTTGGGGGAGATCACATCTCCCATGGAGAAGACTCAGTCGTGGACCCATTTTTACCTATGCAGATGGAAGGGTCGGGTCTAGCGAGCGAGTGTACTTGTTCCTGGGAGGGAGCAGAGGCTGCTCTTGCTTCCATGAACTTATGGCACATGCCCCACTACGGGAACAGGTTTTAAAACCTGGGCAGCGTGGCAGTTTGTTGTTTGGGAATATGCTTGGTTACAGGAGCAGCCTCGTGCTCTTCTGTGAGCCATCCCGTAAAGGAAAGGGTAGGTCTCTGTGATAAAACATCTTGATCTGGGTGCTGGTGTTGCACTAATTACAATATGTAATACTCTATTAGGGACCACATTACTCAGCCTCACTGCGGCCCTGCAGGGAGAGCGCAGGAGAGGATGAGCAGGTAATAGATGACTGCGGTAGGAGCACAGTGAATTTAGCTGGAGGTGATCTGTGAAGCACCCTTTAAAAAATACTGGTGTGGATAGAAAAGCTTTGTGGCAGTTTTAAACGAAGTGGGGCCAGCAGGGTCAGAGCTGTCCCTGTGCCCTCTGCAGTTTGTGGCCTATGTGTGTCACCAGGCTGGATCCTGCTCCATTCATACCTGTCTGCACCACAGGCTTCTTACTGTAAGGAAAACAGTCCTTTTTCAGTGTGGCACTGAGAGATGCTATTTTTCTGACCGAATACCCAGGACTTATCTGTGATCTTCAAAGAATGACTTTTGTACGGATGGTTTGATGTCAACCTTGGCTGCGCCACTATAAAAAAGCTGTGATTTTTACAAAGGCTGGAGTTCATGGAAATAATATGAAAATTCTATTTATTGCTAATACATGAAAACCCACGCTGAAGATGAAAACTCATCTTACAAACGGCTCTTTAAATTATACCCACGTGGTGTTTGAAACATTCTGCTTGACCCTTTTAATTAAAGACTAAACTCTGAGGCAACTGTTTTGCATCCCTCCCCTCATCCCCCCTTTGCTTCCTTGACTGTTTGCTTAAAACACATTCCCTCTGTTGGGATGAACGACTGAATTGTGCTGCTCCTTCCTCTCCCAAATGTCCAGGGGCATGTTATTTTCTGGAGAGAGCATACACCGTAGTATGGGTTTGCTGTAGAAGCAGCAGGACTGCTGGTCCTTTTTCTCCAGTAAGCAGCAAAACCCAACAGGTACCATGCCCTGACCCACGGGTGGGTTCAGCTATGGACAGGTAAGGTGTCACCCAAAACACTTTTTTTTTTTTTATTATACGTCCTGCTCTCCTGCTTTTGCTGCCAAACTGGTTGCTTTTGAACCAGGAAGAACTGATGGTGACCTCAGGGAAGACCATCACAGCATTGTAGTGCTCCTCTTGTGCCAAAAGCATCCTCTTCTTTGGTAAGCATCGCTCTTTGTGGGTTTTTTTCCTTCTCATCCGTAACTGTAGGGTTGTTAGTAACGTTGTACGTCGTGGTGCCTCTCCAAGTGCTGACAGCATTGCTGTGGTGGGGTCCTTGCTGTCAGCGCTTGGAAAGCAATCAAAGGCTTTGATGTGTCAGGTCAGCTGAGCTCAGCGTAGCATGAGGGTTCATTTGTGCCTCCTAAATAAACAGCATTTTACCCAGTCAGCTTTGCTTTTTCTGCCCACTTTGAGAACAGTGAGGGACGGTGTCTCTTGAGAACAAAAAGGCAGCAGCAATGTGAAGAGATGAATGAGTGACTTCTCTAATAGACAAGTGACAATCACAGAAGGACCTGGTGGACCCTGTGCATTGCTGGTGCCCATGCCCTGTGCAAGTTGCAAAGCCCTGCCTGTGGTGTTTTCTTGTCCTTCTTAATCCCTTAATACTTGTTTTCTTCTTAATACCTTGGGAATGAATGGCATCAGTCTCAGGATCGAGGTTCAAACAAGAACGTCCTAAAAGATTGAGACCACTTTCTCTTCTGAGCACTGTACATGTACACTAACCGCTGCAGGAGTCAGGGAGCAAACTACTATAATGAAAAAAAATCCCTCTAATGAACCAGCATGTTCTCACACACTGTTATAGGAGAATCCCAGAGTGTGTTCAGTTGTGTATTTGCAAGGAATAGATGGGCAGAAGGGACTGTAAGTGGGACGGGTGCTCTTATATCACCCCGAAGGAGAGAGCAACCTCGTACTTGCTGTTCAGAGAAGCAGGATGCACCTATATTACAGCAGCAAATTGAAAAGTCGTGGGTAGATTAGGTTTACCAGCCTGGAGAATGCCTCCTGGAATTTAGATACAGTTGTGCCAATAATAGAGCATTAAAACTCGATAGCTCTTGGTTTTATTGAAAGTCTGAATTTACAGCTAGTTACCGGAGCATGCTGGTGACCTGGTGGAGGTGGTGGAGGCTGGTAGAGCGTCCACCAGCGTCTCTGTGCTGCAGCGGCTTGTGTGCTGCGTTTGCAGAGCAGTGCCATGCACTTGTGTGTGCTGGTGCTGCCCAAGGCTCTGCTGGTGCTGATGGAGCAGCTCGGGGTGGAACTGCTATTGCCTTTTGGCTGGAGGTCTCTGTCCCTCAGCGAGGAGGGATGACTTCTTAAGTGAGTTACTGATGGTAAAATCCCAACCACTTTTTGAGTTTTGACCTTTAATTCATCATGTTGTGCATCATGAAGGGCGCTTCCCTCTTCTTATGCAGCTGAATCTCTCAGCTTTGCTTGGCATCCTCGTCACTTGTGTGTTGGGGCTGTTTGACACAGCCTTTGACCTGGAGATGCCGTGAGGGGCTTTGAGGTGCAGCATCCAAACATAAGGGCCAGGATCACACTTGAGGAGAGCCTTGCCCCTAACTGAGGGGATCGTACAGGCCATCGTGCCTTTGGAAGTACGGTCTTGTTGGTGCTCAGTGCTTTTTCTTCTGTAGATCAGTTAAAAATGAAGAGCAACACACATGGCTTTAACCAAGTCTCTGCTGATGCTTATGATGATACAAGGACCTCTTCATGGTGGTGTGGCACGTAGGAGCCTTTGGTGTGTAGCTGTGGATCAGTACTTCTGTTGCATTTGGCTTTTTGCAGCCCCCATTCAAAGATATCATCCCCACTCCAAAGGACTTGAAAAAAGGAAAAATAAAATCCGTAATGATCCTTGAGGGAACACTGTGTGGAGGAGTTTTTGTCTCTGACAGCAGTTGAGCTTCCTTCTGACTAGCTGGAGTTGGGACAGAGCCCTGCTCCCTCCCATGGGTCTGCTCTGGCACCTGGGCAGTCATGGTCCATGGTGGCCCTGCCTTGTGTTGCGGGTTGGACCAGATGGAGGTCCCTTCCAACCTATACCCTTATATGTTTAAAAAAGAAAAAAGTGAGGACACTGGTTTTGTCAGTGAACTCAGAAGATATGAGTAACTCCAGGTGAGCACAGAAAGTCTTGTTTTAACTCTGATTTCTGACTATCCCCACATCTGAGGTGGGTTACCAGATGACATCCCAAACAGCAGGCCCAGGGAGTGGGTGAATCCGACAGCCAGGTGAATGTCCCATTTCTGCACCATCAGTACCGCGGGATGTGGTGCACGTTCCCCTCGCCACCCCTTCACCTATGGACAATGGCCAGCCACCGGGAAGCGAAGGGAAGATCTCCATGTCATGCCTAGCACCATGACCTTTTGCTGGCAGTGCTGGCTGGCCACCGGCCCCGGTTCAAGCTGCTGGTGTTTCCTGGGCAGGGCTGGAGGCGGGAGCAGCAGAGCTGACTGGGCATGCCACATGCCTGCGCTCAGCACAGATCATCCCGACTGCTCACTTTGGAGGGTTTATTATTTTTAGATGAAGCAGGACATGGGAATGTGCTGAGCTGGCTCCTAAGACCTGCCAAAAAAAGAACATCTTTCAGGTCTTATTTTAACTTTCAGCCCTGTCTCGACACGAGAGCGATCTACCTGGAATTGATAAGTGATACTGTGTAGGGTCAATAAGGCTTTTGTAACAATCTGTGAGGTATGAAAAATATTTCAGAAGTATTAGAGGAGCTCTGTCAGGGCAAACATCAGGCTTAAAAAATAAAGCAGGTGTTTTACACCCAGAAAAATCTAAGTACCAAATTTTTGGTACTTAGTACTAGTACTAAGCAAGTCTAAGGTACTTCTCATCATTTAGGGACAAATTACGGCAGCTGTATTTGCATTGGGGTTATTAGTGCTTCGTGCATGGCTGGAAGGTGCACAGCCTTCCACTGCTCTTCTCATTCGGAAAATCCAGGGTCCTGGTGCAAGGACAGGTAGAGCTGCTGGCTCTTATGTTCGTGGGGTTGGGGTTTTTTTCACCTGTGCTTCCCTCAGCTTCATGAGTTAAAATCATGAGTTGTTTCATGAGTTGTTCGGTGATGCTCTTCAGCTTTCCGAGACCTGGCAATGCTTTGAAGTGGTCCCAGGTACTGCTGAGCGGTGGGAGCTCTGGGGGGACATGCAGGCAGCGGGTGTTTGCTGCCTGCCCCGCTGTGTGCCACAGCCCAGCAGCAACTGCAGAGCAGTCTGTGACATGAGGAATGCGAGGCTTCCCCAGCAAGCGGGGCTGAGCATGACGCGCACCTTCAAATATGCTCCTTTATTCTTGGCCCTTGCAACCAGAAGATAAACTGGTGACTTACAGGGTAAAGACAAACACCAGAAGCACACCCTTGAGTTATCTTGTATGACATTATTGCTGTGATGAAGTACCTTGCAAGGACGTTATCACAGCGTTTTGCTCCATTATAAGGACAGCAATAGAGGGCTGCAGAGGGATACGGCATTTTTGTATTGCTCAGTGAGCTTAATAGGGATAACTCTTCCCCCCCCCCGACTGATAAGTTGCATTAAAAGTTTTCAAGACCTGTAAAATGAGGAGTAAATTAAAAATGTCTGGAACAGAGGTAGCTTTTCTATGTAATCTTTTTGTGTACTTAAAAAGCAAAACATTTGAAAGTAGTGTTTGTTGTAGCCATGATGAATCAGGGACAGAAGAAAAGCCAGGTTTGTAGCAAGAGGTAATGTCTTTTATTAGAACAGCCGGCAGAGCTGGAGAAGCTGCCTGAGCTTTAGGGCATGCTCAGTCTTTTCCTCAGTCTGGAAAAAGACGATGAAAATATTTTAAGCAGACTGCTGACCGCGTTAGGCAGGATCTAAATCGGTGTCCCAGGGGGGTGATTCAGTTAGAGATGGACCAACCTTTCCCACTCTACACAGGATGGATGGCATTTATCTACCTCCATCAGGACATATGAGATCTTTGGATCAATGGCTGATGTGAAACCCACCGAGATCAATTGGAAGGTGTTAGTGGTCGCTTGGGTTTGGGGACGGAGCGCGGGCAGCCTTATTTACGTCCCCATCCAGCTGCTCCCACAGCAGACCACTTGCAGGTGTCCCTGGGAAGGGGAGAGCTGGCTCAGCGAGCTTAGCCTTCTCCTTGGCTATCAGTGGTTCGCTTCCATGAGTGAATGTTTTCTGCCAGAAAAATGTTCCCAGCTTTTTTTTTTTTTTTTCCCCACTGGCTTTATGGAAACACTGTGCCTTTCTTCTCCTGGCGTCCCAGCTGGTGCCTGCCCTTCCTGTGCATACCAAGTCCTCCCTTCGTCACTGATAGGGGCTGCTCAGATACTCTTGGTCAAAACTGGTTTGCATTAGAAAAAAAAATAAAATACACTTTTATGCAAATTAAAAGTTTGTTTTCCATGGAGAGGCTTGACTTCGTTTTCATGTAGTTTCTGGGAAGGGAGGGTGGGGAGTGAGTGTGTGCAGCCGAAACCCAGAGCCTATAGGTGCCACCCTGGTGAGACATATCCCTCAGCCCACCAGGGAGGATGGACACCTGGCCCCTGGCTCCCTGCAGCACCCTGCCCGTGCCTCCAGAGTGAAATATTCTGAATATTTTTAGTGAAATGTTCCAGGATTTAAATTTTTTGGGGAAATGAATCTGCAGGAAAGTTTTGTTTGGGGTTTCTTTTGGTTTTATGTTTTGGGGGGGTTTTTAAGCCATCTTTATTTGGTGCCAGCCTGGAATTGAGCATGAAAGTGATGATACGGTTTTTCGCTGAATTTCCTAAAGAAATGAAGCTGCTGCAATTTGCATGGCTATCAGTGAGACTCCGTCTCCAAGTCAGAGAGATTTCCAGCCTCCTGTCTGATCCCAGCCAGATTTGACAAAAGAGTAGAGGTCTCTGAGATGGGCAGTTCCAGCAGATTTCCCAAGGACAGGTAATCAGAATAAACGAGAGGCCCCCGATGCTTCTGAGGGAACAGCTGCAAATACTAAACTCAATTAGGTTATTGAACATCAAAGAATTTATATTTATGAGTGGCAGAAAATAGGTTTCATAAACTGTGATGCTTGTTTCTCTTTACCTTTTTAATGAACAGAATCACTCGTTTATAAAAGATGCTTAAAGGACCCTGCGTGCACCACTTATTTAACGGCTTGTAGTGAGCCTTGATGGGAAAGTGACCTAGTTCAAGTCCCCGGAGGCTACTGCAATAAAAATGATTATGAATAAAAATACTTTTATCACCATATGGCAGTTTCAGGCATTGCACACGTACATAGTCTGCGACCATTTTGTCCAGAAATGGTGAGCTTTCTCTTAAATAAATCTGTCTAGCAAAGGCAGAAGAGGAGGGGTTGCCATTATTGGTGTTCTTCCCCGTGAACCGGCTGCAAAATCCTCAGTTGCTGGAAAGGGGAGGATGGGTTTTGTTCTGCAGGCTGCCCTGGATAATGTGCTTTGGGGAGCTGAAATCCTCCGATGGAACAGAATCCGTTTTGCAGGTGCAGAGCACTTTACTTTTTCCTTATAAGCCCAAGCAGAGATTTAATTGCTGCTCTTCACAAGTGCAAAACAAGAGAATGTAATAATTAGAGCTGTCAGGGTGTCCTTTCTTTTATGCTGATGCTGACATTAGCTGGTTTAAAGCCTATTTTTACCTCTGCTGTATTGAAGACTTCCTGTGTATTTTCAGTCTGGCTTTATTTGTTTCAAACTTTGTAAATTTTAAGTAACCTAAACTGGAGGAGGTGGGGAGAAAGAGGAAAATCTGGATGAAAATAGGAAGGAAGGAGGAAAAATGAACCAAATTAAATGACAGATATGTCGGTAAGTTATGTCCACATTACAGTGAGTTTTTTCTTTTTATGAGCCTGCAAAATTCTCTCTAACTGGAAGCTAAAAAATCTCAAAACAAAGCACTAAGCGCCTGGTAAGATAAATACTGTGTTTAACGTACCTTCAGACAGTGCCCTGGAAACTGCAGTGAGAGGACCGTTTTTCTGCTTAAATAGTCATGGTTTTATCAAACTTCACCCCTGACCCCTCTGGGGGTTATCCTGATGAGCCAGCAGCTGTGATGGCACTGATGGAAAGCAGGTAGGATGTGCAGTGCTAGTTCAGCACTTTGTATATTATATATATGCACATATATGTGTGGGTATATATGTCTGTATATGCATAGTGAGTGTCGAGAGTGATCCGCTGCTGCCCTGCAGCTTTACTGGGGTAATGGGGAACCGCTGGTTTTTACTGGAGACTAGAGAAGGCTGAGCTGGTGGAGATGCACCCGTGCAGGGTGCTGAGTACTTCGCCATGATGTAGCGAAGGGTTCTTCCTTATCCTGGATGGATAAACCCAAAGGGCACACTGAAGCTGGACTTCTTGGGATGTCAGAAGGTCAGAGCCCTTTGGGGCTTGTTAAGTATCTCCTTTAAACTGAGGCAGGGATGGAAGATTAACGGTGCGGTTGCGTGGTTTCAGTCTCACTAAATTAGTGCCAGAATGGGATGCTCAGACAGTCTTACCACATGGCTTTGCATATATAGGTTTTTTTCTCTCTCTGGCATTTAATTATATTTTGGGGGGCACCTGTGAGTGCTGTCAGTAGTACCTGGAGGGCTGCAGGGAGAGATGGGGATGGTTGGCCAGTGGAGGACTCCTCTTGGACCCATCTGACGGTAGGCTGGACCCTGCCACATCACTGAGTAGGCGCTCAAATCTTGTGGCTGTAGCTGGAGAATCCCAACGGAGGCAGTGGGAGTCTGCATGGCGGTGCATGTTAGCTTCCCCAGTGAGGGACCATTTTACTGGAGAAGAAAGTGGTGTTTGCAGCAGTTTCATTATATTTTTTTAGAGTTTCTTGGCATGGGTGGCTCATTCTCCGCTTGCCCTGCCACTGCTCCTGGCCCTTTTCTTGTGCAAGGTATTGACATCCAAAATACGGATTTCTAATCCTAAAATTACAACCTGCCCTTTCATAACACGAAATCAGTTAGTTAATCTGCAAATAGTTCCCCAGCCCCTTGTTAGTCACTTTGTGCTATTACGTTCTCAGCAAAACCTTTATCCAGGCATTAAAGCATGAATGTTAAAATACGCCCGCTGTTTCGCTAAGCTGGCTCTGAACCTGCAGACCCCAAAGAAGGATGGGGTGGCAAAGGATGGAGCTTTCTGCAGATGAAATGACCCTCAGTGGGCTCAGCACTGCCGTGGGGAGTTGGCGGCTTCACCTTCTCCTTCTCAAAGCCTGTTGGTGTGTGCTGTTAGACGCGGTGATCCTGACTTTCCTCTTCCCTGGGGAAAAGTGAGGTGTCAGAGTCACTGAGGAGCACTGGTGTAAATCAGACCTGAGAACCAGGGTCAAAAACTTCTTCCCTTGAGGCTGGCCAAGCTGTAATTTGTATTTTGTAACCGCAGTTAAACCAGAACCAGGCTCCCCCTGTAATGAGCTCAGTTACTTGTCCATCATGCGTGCCGTGTTTCTAGAAACTCTTGAGTTTTGGTTGTTTTTGTTATTAACTTTTTCTGAAAGAGCAAACTAGGACTGTGCTATTAAGATTACTGTGGGTTTTTTTTTTTTATTCCTCCCCCAGTAATCAGGAACCAAATGGGCATTTCTGCAAGCACCAGAACTAATAAACCTGGTTTCCTTTGTATTTATGTCTCTTGGTTGATTGAGTACTTCCCTAATTAAATTAGGATTCTATTATGTCTGCTTATACCTATAGTCTTTCCCTCCCATTACTTTTCTGGCAACATAGAGGCTGCTATAATTGACTGGAGAAAGGGGCCGACAGGATTAAAAGCTGTTGGAGATAAACCTCGTGAATGGCTGCGTCCAGCATCCATTGCTACCCAGCTGCCTGTTTCCATGAAGTTGGTAGAAAATAATTATCTTTGATGTCTTTGAAGCTACCTAATAGCGTTAAAACTCACAAGCATGCATGCATGCACCCACGTGAGTTGGATCTCTGGGTCAGCTTGTTGCCAAGGAAGCTGGGATAAAATGGTGGAGGGATGGTGTCTTTTTAGTCCAAGCCAAGCGCTGAAGATTCTGGGTTGCGCGCTTTTGCTTCGGAAGGCGAAGAATGTGTACGGTCAGCGCGTTAAAGTGTGGTTTGGCAGTTGTGAAATGGCATGGTGCTTTGTGCACTTGTGCTTTAGTAGTACTGTATGTAAGGGAAATCAGCTTACAAGTGAACGCTGGGGTTTTTTTGTGTAAGCACCAGCTTCCCAAATATGGTCTGTACCCAGAAAATCAGGCTGTGCCTTGAAAATCAAGTGCCTGAGTGCCAGGGTAAACCTTACTGATTTCGGGGCAGGCGGGCGGCAGTTGAACCCGTGTGAAAGCAAAGTTGCTTCTCTGAGAGTGCCACAGCATAGACATCAGTAGGAATAAAGCGTCTCATAGCCCCCTGGAATGCGCTTCGTTTGTAAGCCCCGCTGCCCTCGTCCCCACCTGAGAAAGAGCGACGCCCTCTGAGCAGGAGATCCTCCAAGCTGAGCCTCCTGGGTCTCTCCACGTTGGACCATACGGGGTCTTGATGTGCATTTCGGGAGCCCTTAACCCCGAGGAGCATTGCAAGAGCTTTCAGTAGAAGCGTGCATGATACAAGGCTGTGGGGACTCTGTCCTGTAGTAGGGTCAAGAAGGCAAGTTAGTAGGTTGAAGGGTGGTGTGAGGTATTCCTCCGTATGTTACAAAAATCCTGGAATGATTGTAATTCTTGCTGGCAATCAATCTTCAGTCTGAAATGCTGGGTCAGGCTTGGTGCTTTAGAAGAGATTGGAAAATCGAGACCTTGCATGGCAGATACCCATGTGCATATAATGCTCTGGCTTAAGAGGTGGCAACAATGCTCAATTAACCTTTTTCTTTATTAAAAACAAACAAAAAAACAACACAAGGGTGTGGAGACAACCTTAGGACTGCAGTGAAAGGTGAGTTACCTGAGAAACGTCAATCTTTATATTTGTGTATATGGCAAGACGAGGGAATTGCTTAATACTGGTATGGCAGCACGGCCTGGTCCTACAAAAGTAATTGCATAAATAGAAAATGTTCTCAGCCCACCTTTTTGCCCTTTCTTAAAGGTATAGATGTTCTTCTACAGGACGGGGTAATTTTGCACCCTTGGAATTGCCATTTGTTCATTTCTCATTAACTAAATTAGATGTACTGTTCCTTTTCTGAATTATTCTGATTTACTCTGCCTGCCTTTAGGTGCTTTTAGTTTTAGTTTCTGTTGTGTCCAGGTGCCACAATCAGAGAAGTATGGGTGGGGGGAAAGGAGGAATCATCCCATCAGCCCTGTCCCTGCACCCCCCTTGAGACGAAACTGCGGGGTGAGTGGCTTTGACCAAGTCCTCCGGCATCCTTATCGGATAGATACCTTACCAGGTGGATACCTGGTATCGGATGGATACCTCACCATCCCTACCAGGACAGCAGTGGAAGAGGAAATGGGGAAAAGTGGGGTGCGAGAAGGGGAGGAAAATGGAAAGAACGAAAATAAAGGGGAGAGAGGAGGAAGGTAGCAAGGAGGCAGCATGGTCTCACGGGGCTTCGAAAGCTGGAGACAAGCAGCTGTCAGACAATGCCACAGGAAGCCTGAACTTGTATTTTTAGGGACACTTGGTTTTATACTTTACTGTAAATAATGGGTTTGGGGGAAGAGGGTGAGAAATGACTGCTCTTCCTGCTGCCTGTTCTGCTAGGCTTTGTTTCACTTCCGTTTTCCTTCCTCCCAACCTCAGCGTTTTGCAGAGTACGAGGCATTAGCATCCTCCCACCCCATCACTCCTGGCACTCGTCCTCAGCGCAGCGGAGCATTTCAAGGTGGCACATGAGCCGGGGAGCCACCACGTACTGCATGGGGTGGGCAAGGACCCAGCCCATCTCCCAGAAAACTAGTTCATTCAGTCAGTTGTTTAATAGTGACTTACCAAATCGGCAGCCTCCTGACCCAGGACCAGGTTTGCTGTATCTCAGAAGATCTTTCCTTTATGTTCCTAAGTCAATGTTTGCATTTCAACCAGCTCTCAGCTCAGAGCAGAAGAGCAACGGGTGGTTAATCCGATTTGCATAAAATTGTTCAGGAAAACAGGGTGTTTGTCATGTTTGGAAGGACAGCTGTATTTGTGACCTGTTCACTAAGCTTTCAGAAGGAGAAATGATTTCAGATTTCCTCGAAGTGATTTCAAGCTGTCCAGGAGTTTCAGGGGAGACCAAGATCATCTTTTCTGTTGTCGCATCGGGTGTTTTTCACTTCTTCTTTCTGACTTATTTTTTAGCAGAACTGGGACACATTTACATTAAATAACAACATTGTGCGTTACTGATAGTTTTGTTGAGGCAGGTTTTAAGAGCGCTTTTAAAAAAAACTCTTCCCCCATTAGCATTTAAGACGGGACTACGAGGATGAGTTTCATTTATCATCAGCATAAGCCTTTTCAGGAGGGACAGGACCATTGTTTCAGAACACGTTAAGAGGCTGCTACAGATGGTATGTCCTGAGCAGGTGTAAGGAGCTTTTCCCAGTCTGCAAGTGCTGCTGAAATCTCTTATTCTTAACAACTATCCTCCACGACCATGAAACCCAACTGCCCGTCAGCCTTTCCTGCAGGGAACAGCCTGACTTGGCCATCATTCAGGTCAACTTAGTGGTGACCAATCTCTTCAGGTGGATCTACATCTACACGGAGGTGGTTTATCCCCTCTGTATTGCCATTTATGTTCAGGGTATTTTTTACTTGCTGAGTCCCATTTCTTTCTGGTCTATCACATTAATGCTTTGAGATCCCATGGAGACAAGGAAAGATATTGCAACAGAAATTTTAGGGGATGCATGTGGGGTGAATAGGAACTAGATTTATTGAAATCTCTCGTTCTTCTTGATCAGAAAGGTACTGGGAACAGCAGTCTTCAGGGAATACTTCAGCTTACCTCTTTCAGAGATGGGTAGGAATTTGGAAATCTGGAGGAGGGAAACAAAATGTGAAAAGCTTAAAAAAGAAGAAAAAAAGAAAGAGTTGTAGCACAGGTACCTAATCCAGCCCAGGGATTTGTATTTCAGAAGTTTTGATGAGGGCTCATTCTTTTGTCTGAAATTACTCATCTTCCTCCTTTGTTTAAAGCGCTGGAGGCTCACAGCTTCTAGGCAGCGCTGATAAGCTGTGGGTTCTGCAGTCATCTCCTGTGCAGTCGCTGGTGCTGCTGGTATTGCCAGTGACTTCACTCTTCAGTCGCATCACCGCTGTGAGCATTAACCACAACTATTCCTTGTACTTAAATAGCCAGGATGGATTTGTAACGGTGTTGCAGGCTCTCTGGAGTTAGCTTGGTTGGAGGCAACATCTAGAGAAATTACACTGGGGTCAGCAAGCCTACCCGAGTGAAAGGCAGGAGCAGAGGGCTGGAAAGGAGGGCCTGAATTAGGGGAAATGTCTGTCCTAGGTGTGCTTTTTCCCAGCTAAAAGATTCTCTCCGCACTTCCATGTTTCATTTGTGAGAATTAGCTTATGCAACTTTTAAATCCCCAAATAGTGGGAGGGGGAGGGACGAGGTTTAAAGGCCAGACTGGCGGGTCCCAAGCCAAGTGTTGAGGAGCGCTTACATCTATCCCGGGGGGACTTTGAAAGCCGTTTTGTTTAGGGACAGTGATGGTGGTACCATGAACATCTGCAGGTGAGGAGGCTGCTACATCACCCACGCAGAAAGTGGCCCATAACTTTGCAGTGGTGTTAATCTAATCTGTACTGACCTGAGAGCTGTCAATCTGAGGAATAGGTGTGAAGACCCAGTGCTTGGTAGGGTGGCTGGTTCCTGCTCAATGCGTGCTTCCCATTTGCTGTGGTCTTGATTTCCATCAGGAAACGCTCGATTGAGAAGTCTTCCTCCTGGTGTCTTGCCTCTTGAGGGTGGTGACCTGAATGCAGACAAGTTGGGTGCTGGGAGGGAACAAAAATGATCTGTCACATTTGTTTTGTTGTCTGTGTCCTCCACTGTCTAATCTTCTTCTGGTTTTGTGTGATTAATTGAATGGCAGATACATTTCAGGGTTATGTTGACCTTCTCTACCGTACCCTGAACACGGGTTCTATCTTGCAAGTCTGATACTTGAACAGCACTTGGGTCTGACTCTCTTCAGACACAGCTCTGCAGTACTTGTACCGTGACAGAACTCTGCCTCTCTGCCCATTTGCCTGTGCTGCACTTCGCATGTTAAAAAGGTGTATTCCTATTCAGCATGGACTCATCTTTGTGATACAAAATAAGTCTCTTTTGGAAGAGCTGTTCTGTTCAAAGGGATCTGTATGCTCTTTTGTGATTTGAGGGAAGGAACGTCTTTCACCTCTCACGAGGACCCAGCTTGTACAAATGCACCCTGGAGAACGGGAGAAGAATGACCTGATGTAGAGACACATCCAGAGGTTTAAGTTCGTAGCCGCCTGGTGCCTTTGCTGTAAACGTCCTCTGCTTCTCACAGCACTGCTCCTGTCTGAACAAATGCAGCCCTGGCATTTCATTACCCTCTTGGAGTCTCCAAGCTACCTTTGCCTGCCTGGGAGTCCCCATCAGAGGTTCCCCTCTTGCAGAAGCCATCACTGTGAGGAGCACCAGGACGCACCATCTCTGCCTCATCTCTGCTCCTCACCCACATCATTACTGAAACAACAGAAAAAAAAAGGGCCAGGCACATCTTGTAGCTCCCTCAGGGAAATGTGATGCCTGTGGAAATATTAGAAATTAAATTCCAGGGTGATATTCCTGTGGCCAATGTGTCCTGCTGAGCTACAGCGGTGGGAGGGGTGAGAAATACCAGGCAGTTTGACAAGTCAGGTTTTTGCTCTGAAGGCAAAGGGGCAGGTTAACACTGATGATGGTATTTATACAGAAAAACACGTGTTGATGGGCTTTACGTTATTTTTATGGGCATTTTAATGCCGGTTTTAAAGGCTAACAGCACAGTTCAGTTTCTGGTTGTTTTTAAGGGCATGCCAGTTTGGTTACAGCTGACATGGTGGTTTAGTGCCTGAAGACCAGGGAGAGCATGTGGAAAATAATCTGTTGCCTTCTGCCAGTTAACACGCAGCACACAGCCATAAAACCCTCGTCTGTGAAGACCAGGGAGAGCATGTGGAAAATAATCTGTTGCCTTCTGCCAGTTAACACGCAGCACACAGCCATAAAACCCTCTGTCTGTGAAGGACTGGATTGCTGCTGCCGGCCCTGGGGGAGCAGGGATGCGGGGTGGCTCAGCGTTGCCTCTTGCTGCCTGGGGTGCTGCCGTCACCTGCCCTTCCTCCTTCCCTCGGTGGTCCAGGGGGCTTCAACACCCCATTTCGGTGTGGCTAACCCCCTGCCTTATGGTTTCCCATGGGGTAGACCAATAGTAAATGAACGCCTTGGTTATGGGTTAGGTTGCGAGGAGGTGGCTCGGAGGAGAGGGGCTTTCCTTGGTCTCTGTATGGCAATGCTGCCTTTGATCTGGTAGACGAGCCCTTGTCATCTCCTGAGCCCTCTCTGCATCTCTGTCTGGGCTTGGCACTGCACGCTATGCCAGGGAGCGTGGGATGAGCGATGGAGCCCTCGCATCTTCCTCAGCGCCGTGTCAGCACCAGCCCCCTCAGCTCACGCAGGGGTGGTCAGGTGGAGGGTGAGGCCATTGAGGAAAGCGAATGAGATTCATACAAGGCAGCATTTGGGCTGCTGTAAAAGATGGAGAAACTGGAGAGGAGAGCCAGGTCCTCAGCAGTGGTTCGCTGGTGGGTTGCGAGGTTGTTCCCATCTCTTCTCATCTTTTGCAATTGGCTTGAGTTGATCTTGGGATCCCCTTGGGTTTGGGGAAGGACCCTGGAAATGAAGATGCCCTGGATTTACCCCTCCCCAATCCCCTCTCTGCCTCCAACTCAGCCTTTCTGATCCCTTCTGCAGGCAGGAGCCCTTGCTCGGTGGTTTCTTTGGAGATGCTGAAGACCAGCCAATCCTTGTGTCTAAACAGGAGGGAGCCAAGTCTCTTGTATTCACTGCGGTGCTGGCACCCTCGCTGGGCTCGCCAGCTGTTTGCATTGAGGGTTTTAATCTGACCCTTGCCAGGTACTGTGGGAAAATCCTTTCACTCTGTGACAAGGCTTCTCTGATTAAAATCATTAGCAAAAACATAGTTTCCCTATTTGCAGAGCCACCTCCTCCAGCACTAGAGAAGGGTTTGGTCCTTTGCTCTCATGGGCTGCTCGTTTCCCCTCCGATGCCGCCCAGAAATTAGGTGATAATAACTTCATTTTATCTTTTGCCCTTCATTTTTAAGCAAACCTTCCCCTAATCTTCAATAAATGCTGGCAGCTCACTATGCTCAAACAGTGCTCCGCTGGCAGAGCTGTCTGAGGCCAGGGCTGACGCCTGCAGAAGCCTGAGTCATCTCATAAAGAAGATCAGCTTTTAATTACAATTTCCAGTGCACTTTTTAAGCAGTCTTGTGGAAATGCTGTGTAGGAGCATTTGAATTACAAATATAAAGAAATTGTGCTAATTTTTTTTTTTTAAGGCTACTGGGAAAACAAAAGCCCTCTGCTATAGAAAAAACAAATAATTAAGAATTTATAGAGCACTATTGTTTGAAGGTGCAAATCAGGGCCCTAATGCAGAGTATGGCTGCATGAGGAACAACTCCTTTTTATTCTCAAACATGCTTCTATGTCTAGGCAAGGCTTTGGAGGCTTTTTGCAATATAGCACCAAGCCTTGCATCATCTTTATGGGGTAGCTGCAGTATTACTTTACCCCTTTTATTGGGGGACAAAGTTGAGCAGCAAAGAGCCCGGTCTCTCGCCCAAGGTCGAGTGCAGTTGGTGGGGATCCAGGAATAGCACCCAGCTGCTCGGCACGGCCTTGGCCCCGCTTCCCGGGAAATCGGCCCACGCCGCACATCGCTGGCTGTGCTTTCTCTCCTTCCTTGGAGTTTACGACTCAGCAGTGTACTTAAAAATCAACATTAACTTAATCAAGGCTCTACTATAAAGGGAATTTATACATACTGTTAAGTGTATCAAAACTTACCCCCAGCTGTGCGGGTTCAAAGGAGTGGGCAAATTGGCAGGGTTGTTTTTTCGTTGGTTCCCCCCCCCCCCGAAAATTGCAGGAGGGCGTAAAATCGGCCCACGCCGCACATCGCTGGCTGTGCTTTCTCTCCTTCCTTGGAGTTTACGACTCAGCAGTGTACTTAAAAATCAACATTAACTTAATCAAGGCTCTACTATAAAGGGAATTTATACATACTGTTAAGTGTATCAAAACTTACCCCCAGCTGTGCGGGTTCAAAGGAGTGGGCAAATTGGCAGGGTTGTTTTTTCGTTGGTTCCCCCCCCCCCGAAAATTGCAGGGAGGTCTTTCCCTGTTCCTGTGTAGTGGTGGACTTTTACATACTGCCTTTGCCTGCTCCGTTACAGATGCACAGACCCTGAATACCAAGCAGCAAAACCAAACTGTGGTTCTGTCCTGCAGCCAGCTCTCATTGCTGGGAAAGATCTTGAATTTCTAATATGAATCTGCCTGTATATCAGTGGCTTTTAGTGTTTAGCCAGCATTGATGCTGCTGGAAAAGGGTTAAAAGCCCTGGAGGGGTGGCATGTTGTCCTGGCCATAGGGGATGGGGCGAGTGGGTGGCCTGAGCTGCCTTTAGGTAGGAGAAGGAAGCAGCTGGTCTGGAGGGACGCTTATAAAGCAATATCATATCATCTTTTTCTTAGTACAGCCGAAATTGCAGGTTTGTGGTTTGATTCGATGCAGCACCTGGCCTTGGATCCTTCCTGACACGCCTATAGCGTGGCATAGTCCATGTGAGGTTTGGATTAGCTGTGGATGAGGTTTCACACCGAGCCCTTCAGATTTCCACTAAGATCTTTATCCAGTGGAATAAAAGGCCATCACCCCCTGCCCATATGTGTTCTCCCTGCAAAGCTGCAGGCAGCCTCTGAGCTGCCCACGTTCCGGCAGGCGCCCTGCCTGCAGGCAGCTTTTCAGGCTGCTTTGAGAGCTTTTTTGTCTGCTTTGTTTCACTTTGCAAATAACAGTGAGTAAAATCCGTAGCCTTCAGATGGTTCCTTTAAACTGTACAGCATCGATTTGTGTCTATACATGTTATTTCTGTGTAAATAGGACCCTTAATGGCTAGATAGCCCTCCTGCGATGATAACCACTTCAGGCAGTGGCTGCAGTGGCTGGAGTCCCTTAATTACCAAATAGCAACATGCTGCGCCAGTGCTGGGCTGGTCCCTTGTGTCCCAGAGTGCCGAAGGTAGCAGGGACACTGAGTCCTTTCTGGCCTCCTCCCACTCATTCCTGAGCCGTATTGTTCCTGTGCAATCCCTGGTACTGTTCCCATGCAATCCCTGGTATCGGTTTAACCTTCCCCTGCTAATCCCAAATCCTCCTCCTCTCCTCACTGCTTTCAAATCTCTGGCTAAAGCACCCCCTTCGGCTGTGCTGCTTGCTGTGAGGCTGGATAGGGATCGCATGCAGGGCTGGGGGGGATCTTTTGCTTTGTGGGGTCTTTTAGGGCTCCCTCCTTTCCTAGAGGAGCCCTTGCACCCCAGTTTATCCATTTTGCGGAGAAATGAGAACCACTGAGCACTGGGTGTCCTGGGAAGGAGGGTCCTCTGCCAAGCAAGGGCAGCATGGCATTGCCCTTGGGTGCAGTGAGGTCCATTTTGCAGGTCTGTTGGGGAAGGCAGGGAAAGGTAGTGATCTGGCTGCCTTATTTCTTAATAGAAGAGCTTTGCCTAGCCAGTGTAAGGGTAGGAAATTCCTGCTTGAGAGGGGAGGCTTGGAAAGTGAGAAGCTATGAAAGCAATGAAATTTAATCTGCTGATAAACTCTGTTGATCCTAACCTGCAAGGCTGGCTCAGAAGGTGAGCCACAGTGGGGCTGTTCAGCAGCAGAGTCGGAAATCCCATCTTTATCCCAGACAAAGCAGCAAAATGCACGTATGACATACATAAAGCAAATATAAGGATAAAGGGTCTACATGTCATTTCTCGGACTCCCTTTTCCAATAAGCAGTTCTAAAAACTTGCTACCCAATACCTGACTTTCTTAAAGCAGCAGACAACATGAAAGTCTTGATGTAGCTGTGTACAGCCAAATTAGTATGTATATCACATAGTATTGCTCTAGGCATGGCTGAGTCTTTTAAATCAGTAGAACACAGGCATTGCAAAATGTTTATTGACTACTGACAGTAAGTGACTTGGAGTAGGGTAGGATGGACAGTAAGTTGTCAAGGCTGCTCAGGGCAGACAAAAACCCTGGAGGCAACTCTGGATAAAAGACAGTGTGATGCCCATCTGCCTTCAAGTATGTGAGGTCTAAAATTTATATTTGAGCTGACATAGATAGAATTGTGCAACACGGGGTCTGCAGTATCTTGAGTTACAAGTCATTGGGCTTAGGGGAGCACCTCAGCCCTCCATAGCACTAGATGTGGGGTTACTTATGTCATTCTTATGCTTATTTTCCTAATGCTAAGACCTGAGTCACCCCAAGAGATACACGTGAAAGCTTCTGGCAGCTCTGGCATTTTATCCTAAGCCTCCTGAAACAGAAGTATCTTTATCAGCTTGCTTCTGTTATTTCTACCACTCTGAGACAGGGACTTGGAGTCTTGCTTACAGTGATGAATGTGTGGAGCCTGGACGTATGAATTGGCTCAGATGCCAGTCAGCCTTGCCACGTGGTCAGGAATCAAGGTGGCTAGACCTGAACTGATCCAAGTGTTAGCAGGATTGGAGAGACTCAAGGAGTGAGGCAGTGGAAGGGTTGTAAGGATGGCTTGCTTAGAAATTGGTTCAAGGTACCGGGCAAATGTCCTGGCTCCTGCTGTGCAGGTTCAGCCACTGCCAGCAGTGGGACTGGACATCAGAAGTTCAGCCCAAATTTCTCCTGGATTTGGGGTGTTAGGGTTGGTGCACAGAAGAACTCGTTGGGTTTGTGTTCAGGCTCCTTTCTGCGAGCTGAGAGATGTGGGGCAGGTGGGGGTGAAAGACGCGGGAGCCCCATTTAACTGCCTTGATAACCACTGCTGAAGTGTCTGGTTATGATATCCAGAGAGATCCAAGGTGGGACCCCAGGAGCTCATCCTGGGTCATCGTGTCTGCAGAGAAACATAGGGCCATGGGGGGATGTGGGGCAGCATATGCAGCTATACTATGCTGTGAGCTGAGATAAAAGAAATACTGCCCTGCAGTAACATGGAGAAACAGAGGGAACAGGAAAGACTTGGGCTGGAAAAGCAGGCTGGGCTGCTCAGTCAGCTTGGGTAATTCATGTGGACATGGACACGGTCGGTTTATGCCATTGGCAATTCAATGAAAGGCAATGGAAGCCCTTCATGGAAAACCATCAACAGCCATAGAGCTGAATTTCCTGGATTAAATGGTTGGGAAATCACTGAGAAGAGATTTGGGCTTTCCTTCATACGCAGTTTTCCTTACACAGGGACAAAAAAAATATAAAAATATCTCAATCAGCTTTAGATAACAGATACCTCAGTGTTACCTGACTCCCCTGTGGCTGTCTCCTGCCACCAGTGCTGTCCGTCCTCACTGCCGGAGAGGATGCTGAGCACTCAGGTTTGCGGGAGGTGGTTCTCCCCGCTGCTTGTTGGTTGAACAACCACCTTGCACTTTACATGCCACCTCCAAAATTGGATCTTGCTACTATGAAACTAGAGCCGAAGTCAAGCAGATGGCACTGAAGAGGTGTTTCAGGAAGCCACATTTCCATCAGCATGTGAAGTGTTTTTTCCGCAAGGGCCATTTTTTTAACTCAGCTGCAGTTTGCAAGACAGTTACTGATTTGGAGCATGGGTTAAAGAGCCAGTGAAACTTCACGTGTTGAAATGCAGCTACTTAATGTGTGGTACAGATAAATGGGGTACCAAAAGCCTGAGGAGACTGAGGGGTGCCTACGTCTGTCCAGTGTTCTGGGATGAATTGCCATGGGAGGCAACAGCACGCATTTGCAGGTATTAAGCCCTGTCTGCCCTGCAGCATGGAGCACGTTAGAAGCAATCTGTTTTGAAGGGACCATTTTTTCTACAAATACAGAAGAAACAGCAGCAGCTCTACCAAAGCACATTGCGTGGTGGAGACCGTGCTGGTGCCCCTGAGCTCTGGACACAGCAGCTTGCTCTCATCCCGAAGCATATGGTCTGAGGTCATGAGCAGCCCCAGTAATTACAGGGAAGGGCTTAGAGAGCTCCCTCATGCCCTGGGACGTCCGTTCCTGTATCCCACACAGAGCCAGCTTCACCTGTGATGGGAGCTGGTGCCCTGAAGCTGGTGAGCTCATCCTGGAGTTTGGGTTTGAACGTTGAAACCGGTGTGGTTGTGGCCACGATAAAGCCAAGGTGCCCTGCAACCATGCAGAAAAGGTTGGCTGTGAGGCAAACTGGGTTGCATACAGCAAAAGCACATGGAAATTGGGGTCTGTCTGGTGTTTGCAGATGCAAAAGATCCCTGCTGCGGTCCAGACCTGGCCAGGTTTGTGGTGGTCCCCTGCTACACGTCAAGCAGCAAGGGTCTGGAGGAAGGTGTCAGCCTGTGGGATAGCCTGGCTCATTGGAGGAGGCTGTGTCTTTCTTGGGCCACCCTTGAGACCCAAGCATCTCCCTTCAGAAGACTGTGTGGTCCCGGCACATGTGGGCAGCCTCGTTCCCTCCATGGCTTAGTGCTTCCCGCTGGAAGGAGCAACCTGGTGCTGCTATCAGAGACGTGGCCTGTGTGTGAAAGGGTGCCTTGTGGGTCTCCTAAACGGAGATTTAATTTTAGTTATGAATACTGCAGTGTTGAATAGGCAGTGATGTGAAACAGAAGCACAGTGGGGGTGTTAAAGGGTGGTAATAACATGGCTGTCATGAACTAATGTTATTGGGAACAGACTGTACTGCCTTCTTTCAGCTGCAAAAACGTGTATTTGCAGAGAAGCAGAGGTGCCGGGGGCAAAGGGAGGATGAGCTGCGCGGGAGGGGAAGGAGGACCCCCAGGGACCGTCCGCTGCCACTCCCTGCCCTGGGGAGCTGCAGGCGATGGGCTGCTCCCCTTGGCAGAGCACCGTGGGGATTGCCCCCACGCTGGGAGCTGCAGTGTCGGATCTGCATGTGCTAGGGGTGCCAGAGCAAAGAGCAAAGCTCGCAGAGGGGCTGGGGAAGTTGCAAGGGGTCCAGCAGTAACCGGTGGCATCCCTTTCCTCCTCCATCCCACTGGTGCTCCTTTGAATCTTGCTGCCTTCAGTGTGGGACCAGCTCTGAGAATGTTTTCCTAAGGCACTGTTTGTCCTCTTTTTTTTTTTTTTTTTTTTTTTTTT